>NW_017670376.1:66398-260283 GCF_001879085.1 Nicotiana attenuata | reverse complement strand
TGCTGAAGCATATGACGGTTGGAGGATGTTCTTTGACGGAGCCGCAAATTTCAAAGGAGTAGGTATTGGAGCAGTTTTGGTGTCTGAAACGGGTCAGCATTATCCCGTATCTGCTAAACTCAGATTTCCCTGCACCAACAACATGGCTGAGTACGAAGCCTGTATACTAGGGCTCAACATGGCAATCGATATGAACATTCAGGAGATGATGGTGATCGGAGATTCAGATTTGCTCGTTCACTAGGTACAAGGAGAGTGGGCCACCAAGAATTCGATGATATTGCCATATCTGCACCATGTGCAGGAATTGAAAAGGAGGTTCACAAAGGTAGAATTCCGACATGTGCCCAGAATTCAGAATGAGTTTGCCGATGCATTAGCCACTTTGTCCTCCATGATACAACATCCAGATAAGAATATCAATCCCTTCCCGGTAAGGATCCATAATCAGCTGGCATATTGTGCTCATGTCGAAGAAGAAACAGATGGAAAGCCTTGGTTCCATGACATCAGGGAGTACTTATCAAAAGGAGAATACCCGGAGCATGCGAATTACACTCAGAAACGCACGCTCCGGAGATTGTCAAATCACTTCTTCCACAGCGGAAGGAACTTGTACAGAAGAACGCCATATTTGGGTTTACTAAGGTCTGTCGATGCAAAGGAAGCTTCTAAGCTACTTGAGGATGTGCATGCTGGGACCTATGGTCCACACATGAATGGTTTCGTCTTGGCCAAGAAGAGACTCAGGGCTGGTTACTTCTGGATGACCATGGAGACGGATTGCATTCAGTATGTCCGCAAATGCTTTCAATGTCAAGTGCATGCCGACATGATAAAAGTGCTGCCAAACGAGCTCAATGCGACAAGCTTACCTTGGCCATTCGCCGCCTGGGGAATAGATGTTATTGGCCCAATTGAGCCCACTGCTTCAAACGGACACAGGTTTATTCTGGTCTCCATCGATTACTTCACAAAATGGGTCTAAGCTGCATCTTACAAAGCTATAACCAAAAAGGTCGTTGCAGATTTTGTCAAAGATCTTATTGTCTACTAAATCGGAGTTCCCGAGTCCATTATTACTGACAATGCCGCCAATCCCAACAGTGATATGATGAAAGCTATATGTGAAGCTTTCAAAATCAAGCACAAGAATTCCACAGCCTATAGACCTCAAATGAATGGAGCTGTGGAAGCCGCCAACAAAAACATCAAGAAGATACTAAGGAAAATGGTAGAGAATCACAAACAATGGCACGAGAAGTTACCATTCACCTTATTGGGATACCGTACCACAGTCCGCACATCGACTGGGGCAACTCCCTACATGTTTGTTTATGGTACCGAAGCTGTCATCCCAGCCGAGGTGGAGATTCCTTCTCTAAGGATAATACAGGAAGCTGAACTCAGTAATGCAGAGTGGATAAGAAGTCGCTATGAACAATTGGCCCTTATCGATAGAAAGAGGATGAACGCAGTATGTCACGGCCAACTTTATCAAAATAGAATGTCCAAAGCTTTCAACAAAAGGGTCAAACCGAGACAGTTTGCGCCAGGACAGCTGGTATTGAAGAAAATCTTCCCTCATCAAGACGAGGCCAAAGGGAAATTCTCTCCCAACTGGCAAGGTCCGTACATGGTCCATAGGGTGCTGACAGGAGGAGCACTCATACTTGCAGAAATGGATGGAGAAATCTGGCCAAAACCGATCAATTCAGACGCAGTCAAGAGATACTATGCTTAGATACTTTGCATTTCCTTATTTGATGTAATTGAACTACGCTTGACCTGATTCCCGTTTAAGAGGGGATACGTAGGCAGCCTTGTGTGTTCGGTCATATCATAATAAAATTCTCATTTTTCCCAAGATCAGAAACTGGGGCAGAATTTTGAGAAGGACCCTCAAAATTCTGGAACAAGCCAACGCCAACACATTGCAGACAGTCAGAAATCGGTTAAGAAACTGGGGCAGAATTTTGAGAAGGATTCTCAAAATATCGAAAGGGGTTCAGCAAGTCCTATTGTCTGCAAACAGTCAAAAATCATCTACCAAAGTGGGGCAGAATTTTGAGGAGGACCCTGAAATGTCACGACCCAAAATCTAACCATGGTCGTGATGGCGCCTATCGTGTTACAAGGCAAGCCTATTCCTAAAAAATTACTATTAATTAATTTTCAGGATTTAATAAAACAATACCAACATTTAAATTTCTCATAAATTAAATCAACTCTAAATATAATTAATATAAATACGGAAGCTAGACCCAAACATCGGGGTGTCACTAAGTCATGAGCATCTAAAACTATGAACTAAGATATATCACCGTCTAAAAGAAGAAATGACAAAAAGAGTAACGAGGTCCTGCGGACGCTGGCAGCTACCTTGCAATCTCTACAGATAGTCGGCCTGAACTCAATGAACTCACCTGGATCTGCACATAAAGTGCAGGGTGTAGTATGAATACAACCACCTCAGTAGTAATACAAATAACGAAGGAACTGAGCAGTAGTGACGAGCTGAGCAAAATAGTCCAATTATTTATTTTTCACAATTTTAAAAAAATAACAGGAATAAACAGGTAAATTCCATAACTTAGTAAATGCAACAAAGAAATTTAACAGATAAATGCAGCAACAACAAAAGTAAATGCAACCTCACAGCAATGTCACTCCATCACTCAGCACTCGCACTCAGCACTCAACACTCAACACTCAATACACTCAACACTCTGCGCTCACTGGGGGTGTGTACAGACTCCGGAGGGGCTCCCAAAGCCCAAGAGCTAAGCGCGGACAACTCACGTGCTACGCGGACAACTCACGCGCTATGGTATCAATACCTGGACCCGCACGGTCAACTCACGTGCTACGCGGATAACTCACGCGCTATGGTATTAATATCCTCTCAACCAGGCCCTCGGCCTCACTAAGTCATCTACCTCACTAGCCTCACCATCATCAACAAATAAGGGAACACAGCCCACATCAAGTATCACAGCATATTAGCAAATAATAGAGACTGAGGTAAACATGTACAATAATTTCTATGATTGAGTACAAATAATGTGAGCATGAACAAAACCTAAACGGGATCTCTAACATGAAGGCAAACAAGTTCAACAACAAGTAAACACATAACCACAGATAATAGCTTTTAGGCCTGGCCTCACGGGACGGACCAAGTCTCAATCCCTCGCGGTGTACACCCACACGCCCGTCACCTAGTGTGGGTATCACCACCAAACAATCACATGATATCAATTTCTTCGGGTTTATACCCTCAAAGCTAGAGTTAGAACTGTTACTTACCTCAACAGCGTAAAATCCTACTCCGGGATGTCCTCGTCCCTCGACTCGGTCTCCGAAATCTTCTAATCTAACCATAATCAGAATACTACTATCAACATAGTCTAAAGAATCGAATTACACAATAAAAACTACATAAACATGCCAAAAATCCGAAATAGGCCAAAACTCGGCCCCCGGCCCACGTCTTGGAATCAGTCAAAAATGGAAGAATAGTAATCCTCGTCCTCTCCTGATTCTAACCATATAAAATTTGTCAAAATCGGACTCCGTTTGGTCCCTCAAATCCTCACTTAAATCTCTCCAAAACTCAAACCCTAACTCCCTCAATTTCACCTTGAAATCATCAATCAAATCCCAAAAACTAAGATGGATTCATAAATTATAATCAAAATCGAGTAGAGAACACTTACCCCAATCCATATGGTGAAAATCGCCTCAAAAATTGCCCAAATCCGAGCTCCCCAACTCAAAATATGACCGAATGAACAAACCCTAGTTTTGTATTTCTACCAGCTATTCTGCCTCGTTTTTCGAGCCAAACGATCCCGAAACTTGTATTTTATGCCTCCAATGGATTCCTTGTGAAATTCTAGTCAAGTTAGGCTTTTGAATCACTCAATTTGACCTTATAACAAAGGAGATATGTAGGTTTTAATATTTGCAAATAGTGCAGATTTTTAAATACGCTGCTAGTGGCAATTTCGTAATTACTCTGAAAAAATCTAGCAACCTAATTCTTAGTAAAATGACCATAAAATTCTCATACGATGTCCAAATTCGATGATTCTTTTTGCTACGGGTCCATAATTACGATACGGATCTAATGCTTCAATCAAAAAAGAAATCGGAGCTTATTTGTTCAATATGATATCATTTATGCTTGAAGAAACGGCGTCGAAACATAAGAAAACGAGCGCAACACAACCCAAACCTATCCGAAACTCACCGGAGGCCCTCGGGACCTCAACCGAAAATTCCAACAAGTCACATATCACTACCCGAACTTAGTCGAACCTCCGAAACACCCCAAAATAACACCAAAACACCAAATCAACCTCGAATTCAAGCCTAAGACTTTTAAACTTCCAACATTTGCCAATTCAAGCCTAATTCTACCACGGACCTCCAAATTACATTCCGGACACACTCCTAATTCTAATATCACCAAAGGAAGCTAATCGAAACATAAAAACCCAAATCTGATTTCTTTTACTCATAAGTCAACTTCCGGTTGACTTTTCTAACTTAGCTTTCTAATTAAGAGGCTAAGTGTTCATTTCACTCCAAAACTACTCCGAACCCAAACCTACCAACTCGATACAACTCAACACAGCTGAATAACACATAAAGAAACAGAAATGAGAGAACGGGGCTACAACTCTTAGAACGACTAACCGGGTCGTTATATCCTCCCCCTCTTAAACAAACGTTCGTCCTCGAACGAATCTAAAACATACCTGAAATCACATGATATCCCCCATAATTCAAACATTTACAACGATGATTTCTAATCATAGCAACTGCCTAAAATAACCAAACGCTCGTAATAAACCTCTTATCAGACAAAGCTTGAACAAGCTATATCAAGTCACAAATCAAACACCCATTAGTCCTTTCTTACTTCTGAAAATCGGTATATTATCTCACACCTAAGCAAGCATTAGGTGACCAAACTGTTAAAATTGGAAATCTGCCTTCTTGTGCATGCTGCCTAATTCTCAACAGGTTTTAAAATCAGTAGGCAAACTGATTAGGCCTTTCTGAGTAGTACGACAAATCTGCTATCTGCTTATCTTCTAAAATCACCCAGATGTCACGCCGTAGGAGTCTGAATTAAATACTGCCTTAACTATGATTGAGTCGTGCTGTGCATTTCATGTGGAGGTATACTTGGGCCTTTCATCTGCTTCTCTGTGTCTCCCCCTAATTGCAGTCCTATATGTTCTTATTTGTCGCCCTAGTATTTTTCCTTTAAACCTGAGGGTCTGCCTAGAACATCCCTTATAGATAGGGGTCCTAACTCCCTCCAGGACCATTAAGAAGGGACGGGTAGCAGCACACAAAAGATGTTGACCAACACTCGCTTTGCATGACCACTAAGGGATGGGAGGGTAGATATGGACATGATGATCGGTGCGCTAATGCCACGCGTAGCCCCTTTCTAATGAGTTATTACCGGGCATTGTACTGATGTGATCCTATAGGTTAACCAACCTAGGACCTCCCTCTCCCTAAATTCTCTTTACTTGAAGCTTTACCGTCTTGCACACAACTTGTTTAAATTCTCGTCTTATCATTTGAATTATACAATACCCAACGTGCTCTGTTTACAGTTATTTGCTTCAATTGTTTATTTTTGGACTAATTCGTAAGTACAAGTTCGGCTGGGACCCACAGCTATGGACCAAGAGGGGTGCCTAACACCATCCCCTCGAGGTTATTTCGAGCCCTTACCCTAATCTCTGGTAATGCAAACCAACTCAAGAGGTAATCGCTCTAGGTGCCCTAACGCACCATAATCTGTTAGGTGGCGACTCTTCAAATACCCAATTCCCAAAAGGAAATGAGTCATTACACCCCGTGAATGTCGAAACCCAGACCCCCTCCCCGTCAAAAAGGGAGGGAAAAGGGGGGCGCGACAGCTGTTCATGATCTTCCCGACTCCGAGAATATACCAGAATGTCATCAATACAAACAATCACGAATGAGTCAAGATATGGCCGGAAAACACTGTGCATCAGATGCATGAAGGCTGCTGGGGCATTGGTCGGCCCAAATGACATAACAAGGAACTCGTAATGACCATACCGAGTCCTAAAGGCAGTCTTCGGGATATCTGGCTCCCGAATCTTCAACTGTTGATAGCCTAACGCAAGTCAATCTTAGAAAAAACACAAGCACCCTGTAACTGGTCAAACAGGTCATCATTACGAGGAAAAGGATAACGCTTCTTCACTGTCACCTTGTTCAACTGGCGATAATCAATGAACATACACATGAAACCATCCTTCTTCTTCACAAATAAGACAGGAGCACCCCAAGGTGATACACTGGCCGAATGAAACCCAAATCAAGTAATTCATGCAACTGCTCCTTCAACTCCTTCAACTTAGGAGGAGCCATAAGGTACGGAGGGATAGAAATGGGCTGAGTGCCCGGCAACAGATCAATGCAAAAATCAATATCTCTATCCGGCGGCATGCCCGGAAGATCAGCTGGAAACACATCCAAGAAATCCCGTACTACTGGGACTGAATCAACAGAAGGGGTATCCATACTGACATCTCTCACATAATCTAGATATGCATCACACCCTTTCCTAACCATACGCTGAGCCTTAAGGAAAGAAATAACTCTACTGGGAGTGTGACCTAAAGCACCCCTCTACTCAACACGTGGTACACCTGGCATAGCCAGCGTCACGGTTTTGGCGTGACAATCAAGAATTGCATAATGGGGCGGCAACCAGTCCATGTCCAAGATAATATCAAAATCAACCATGCTGAGTAACAATAAATCAGCTCTGGTCTCAAAATCACTAAGAGCAACCAAACACGACCAATAAACGCGGTCCACAACAAGAGAATCTCCCACAGGAGTAGAAATATAAACATGGGAGCTCAAAGAATCCCGAGATACACCCAAATACGGAGCAAAATAAGAAGACACATATGAATAAGTGGTGCCTGGATCGAATAGAACCGATGCATCTCTGTGACAAACCACGATAGTACCTGTGATGACAGAATCGGAGGCGACAGCCTTAATACAGGCAGGCAGAGCATAGTATCTAGCCTGGCGTCCCCCTCGAGGGCGACCTCTACCTCCCCGACCTCCACCTTTAGCTGGCTGGGCCGGTTGGGTAGCAACTGGTGCTGGGATCATAGCCTGAGAACTCTGCGGGGCATGCTGTGGCTGAGTAGTCTGTGGAGGTGCACCCCTCCTATGTCTGGGGAAATCCCTCACCATATGGCGTGTGTCACCACACTCAAAATAAGCTCTGGGAGGACGTGGCGGCTGTAACTGGCTCGGGCCAGGTCTGCTGGACTNTCCCTTGTTCTCCAGGTGGGCGCCTGATTGCCAAAACTTTAACTATATTCCCTTGTTCTCCAGGTGGGCGCCTGATTACCAAAACTTGAAATGTATTCCCTTATTTTCCAGGTGGGCGCCTGCCATTGCAACAAAACAGACAAAACAAAAGAAACTTTTTTGCCCCATTGGTATTGGGAACATCTGTGAGTGTTAATCGAATCATGTTACCCAAAAGAGCTCTAAGAATTTAAAAGCTAAATCCCATTATCCAGGAGGGCCCTGAATTTGTTTAAATTAAATCTCATTATCCAGGAGGGTCCTGAAAAGCCGAGAATGAACTTACCTGAGCCATGCTCTCTTCCTGGAGGATCTCTGTAGAACGAACAAAATTCCTTGCCCCTGAACATGCTTTTCCTCATGCACGGTTCCTGCTGATCGAACAAATTTTCTTTCCCCTTCTCAAACCTCCTTTGTGCTGACAAAATTTGGGCACAACACTTGAAAAATTCAAGCTTCCAAGCTTTGATTTAGACATAGTCTTCGTCCCTGTTTCAAACAAAGAAAACTTGTGAGTTTAAACATGGTGGTTGGTTTGTGGCCTTGACTTTGAGGGCGATTGCTCCTTCACTTCCCATGTTAACTTTGATTGCAACTTGAAAGACCTTGCTTGTTTATTGACTAACCACTTTCTCTATCACCCTTATCACAGAAAATACCTCTGATTCGTTCAAACCCAAGCCCTCTATCTGTTGCATTGTGCTCATGAATTGACATATACCGAACCTTTTTGTTTCACATGAATCCCAAAGCACGTCAATTGCCACCCGCTCAGTGCACTTGCTGTTCTTTCCTGACGTATGCCACTGGCCTTGGCCTTGAGATCTATTGCTCCTTCACTTGCCATGATAACTTTGATTTCCACTTGGAAGACCTTGCTTGTTATTGGTTAACCACTTTCTCTGTCAACCTTATCACAGAAAATACCTTTGATCCATTCAAAACCAACACCCTCTATCTGTTGCATTGTTCATGAATTGAAATATACCGAACCTTTGTATTTCACATGAATCCCAAAGCACATTGATTGTTACCAACTCAGTGCGCATGCTGTTCTTTCCTGACTTATGCCACTTTGATGTGCTAGCCAGATCCCGTTTTGTGCAATTGGAAAGCTGGTGGCAAATTTTGAAGTCATTTCTCACTTGTTCTGACCAAACAGACTCGGGAAGAGGAAGTAAACAAGACAAAGAGAACAGAGTAAAGGACAATGGAAAGAGATGATTCCTAACAGGAAAACTACAAAGTAGAAACTTATCAGATAACGATACCAATTCTAATGACCATGACATGCACCTTTGGATCAAGTGGCCTAATTTGTCAAGCAAGTCTGATGTTCAACTCTGGTTATACCCCTAAACCGTGAAACTGGGCTTCAATGCTCCGATTATTCAATCTGATTCACGATCTTTATTCGACATGTAGTGCCCGAAGGGTTTTCACGATCAAGCCTCTCTCATTTTGTTATTTCTCTCAACTCACCATCGCCTTATGGTGTCTGTGAAGGTTTTCACCAATAAGACTCTCTCATTTTGTTCTTTTCTTCTTATTTCCTCTGATTCTGCATATGACAAGGCATTAACCATGGTAAAAACATCATATACTCTTGGCATGTCTAAACACAGCACTCTCAAAGATTATCTGGGAGGTGTTTTTTCGACTGTAATGTGGCTTTTGGACAGGGTTAGAAAGAAAGGTTATCATAAATGTCACGAACCTCGTTCGTCCTCCGTGAACCATCATGACGCCACCTAGTCTCTACGACTAGGTAAGCCTAAATTTCGAAAAAGAAACCAACATTTGCAGAAGTAAAACAATTTAAACAGAAATAGAGGAAATAAACAGCTTTTAAGGGTGCCGCTCGGCATACACTGTATTAAGTTCTCAAAACCAATACATAAATCCAAGACCCGGAAACCCATGAATCACAAGCTAAGAAGTACTACATAGCTCTAACTCCAGAATGTCTAACAGGATCTGAAATACAGAAGGGCTAATACTAAACAGCAAGAGTAGAAAGAGACTCCTCGGTTTGCGGACGCGACAAACATACCTCGAAGTTGCTATAGCAGTCGCCTCGCCTCAGGGGTGGTAGGACTGAGTCGAAGTACCTGGATATGCACATGAAAAATATGCGGGGAAGGGCATGAGTACACCACAGTGGTACTCAGTAAGTGCCAAGCCTAACCTCGATTGGGTAGTGACGAGGAAGGTCAGGGCCCTACTAAGGTTAAATAAGATATATGGTTAAGCAGTGTGAAATAAACAGTGTAAATAAGTAACACGGGATATGAAGGACAACAACAACTATTACAAAGGCAGGTAAAATAAAGAAAGAGAATACAGCTCAGCTCCAAGATAACAACCGGGGATCTCCCAAGATACCGTCCTATAGTCCCCAAATATAAATATCATATCCAGTGGATCTCCCGGGTGCAGTCCCGTAGTCCAACTCATAAATGCGCGGGGATCTACCGGAATACCACATCCGCAGTCCCAAATATAGATACTCAGTACTGGGAAATCTACCGGGTGCAATCCCGTAGTTCCAATGTAAAACTGCAGGGGGATCTCCCGGAATGCAATTCCGTAGTCCCAAAGTAACATACAGGGGAGCTCCCAGGATACCGCCTCGTAGTCCCAAAGTAAATACACAACAACAACAAGAATTCAATTCAATCAATTTCAGACCAAAATCAGACAGATAATTCTAACCTAGCATGTTTCACGTAATACAAATAAAGCAGTTAAGTCAAATAGAACAATTTAGTCAAGTGGACATGCT
Source organism: Nicotiana attenuata (assembly GCF_001879085.1). Lineage (NCBI taxonomy): Eukaryota > Viridiplantae > Streptophyta > Magnoliopsida > Solanales > Solanaceae > Nicotiana > Nicotiana attenuata. The sequence continues at coordinate 250,100 of NW_017670376.1, read as the reverse complement.
TCTCTAGACTAACAGCAGGCTAAATTTCCAAGCAGCGTAAGCAAGAAAAGAAGAACACAAATCAAGGATATTTTTAATGAAATAAAAACTAGATTTCCAACAATTAGCACAAGTACGCGCTCGTCACCTCACGTACAACGCATTTCAATTATTACAATATCAATCCTAAGGGGAAAGGTCCCCCACACAAGGTTAGGCAAGCCACTTACCTCGAACCGGCTCAAATGTCAACCCGAAACCACGTTCTTGCCACGAGTATCCGACTCCAAATGGCCCAAATCTATTCAATTAAATTTCATAATGTAAATAACACTTCAAGTAACTGATTCTACAATTAAATTCTAAGCTAATACGCGAAATTAGGTAAAATGACCAAAATGCCCCTCGGGCCCACGTCTCGGAATCGGGTAAAATTTACGTCTTCGGAATCCTCATACTCTCACGAGTCTATGCATAACAAGAACACTGGTATCGGAGTTCAATTGACCCCTCAAATACCCCTTTTTAGGTCTCTTAAACTCAAGCCCTAATTACCCATTTTTCCCAAGTGTTCCACCACTAATCAGGTCTTTAATCACATAAAAACGAGTTACGAGGTCAAAAATGTTACCTCCAAGCGATTCCCTTCAAATCCCTCTTCAATCCCCTCCAAAGAGCTCCAAAAACGATTAAAAATGGTGGAAATAAACTCTAACGTCGCAGAACATCTTTTTTAAAACATTTCTGCCCAGCTGTTTCCGCATTTGCGGTAAAGGGAGCGCATCTGCGGTCCCGCACCTGCGGAAGAATGCATCGCAGGTGAGAAAAGTCACTTAACGGGATGGGACCGCATTTGCGGTCTCTTGGCCACATCTGCGGCACCGCATGTGCGAAAACCCAGTCGCACCTACGAAATCCTGGAACTTGTCCCAAACCCACTTCTGCGGCCAGTTAGCCGCTTCTGCGGCACCACACCTGCGGAACCCAAACCGCAGGTGCGGTTATGACAGATACCAGCAGCTTCAGCTGCTTCAGACCATTCAAAAACCTCCCGTCAACCATCCGAAATCATCCCGAGGCTCCCGGGACCTTAACCAAAGGCACCAACAAGTCTAATACCACTGTCCAAACTTGTACCAATCCTTAAAACACCTAAAACAACATCGAAACCTCAAATTAACCATGGATTCAAGCCTAAGAACTCCAAATTTCTAAATATATGCTTTCGGTCAAAAAGTCTATCAAACATTGTCCGAATGACCTGAAATTTTGCACACACGTCACATTCAACACTACGGAGCTACTCCAACTTTCGGAATTCCATTCCGACCCTCGGATCAAAATCTCACTATCGAACTGGAAACTTCAAAATTCTATCTTTCCGCATTTCAAGCCTAAATTGGCCACGGACCTCCAAAACGCAATCCGATCACGCCCCTAAGCCCGAAATCACCCAACGGAGCTAACGGAACCATCGAATCCCATTCCGAGGCAGTCTTCACACTGTTCTGACTACGGTCAACTTTCCAACACTTAAGCTCTCATTTAGTGACTAAGTGTCCCAAAACTCTCCAAAATTCAAAACCGACCATCCCGGCAATTCAAAATAGCAAAAATAAACTTGGGGAAAGCAGTTAATAGGGGATCGGGGCATAAATTCTAAAAATGACCGGCCAGGTCGTTACATCCTCCCACACTGAAACATTCGTTCGTCCTCGAACGAGCACAAAGACATACCTGAAGTAGTGAAAAGATGAGGGTACTGGCTGCGCATATCCTGCTCGGTCTCCCAGGTCGCCTCCTCGACCGGCTGACCCCGCCACTGAACCTTCCCTGATGCAATGTTCTTTGACCTCATCTTCCTAACCTGCCTGTCCAATATTGCCACTAGCTCCTCAATATAAGATAGATCCTTCTCCAACTGGACTGAGCTGAAATCCAACACGTGCGACGAATCACCGTGATACCTCTGGAGCATCGAAACATGAAATACCGGATGAACTCTTGTCAAGCTGGGAGGTAAGGTAAGCTCGTAAGAAACCTCCCCAACACGCCTCAATATCTCAAAAGGGCCAATGAACCTCGGACTCAACTTCCCCTTCTTCCCAAATCTCATAACGCCCTTCATAGGCGAAACCCAAAGCAGAACCCGCTCTCCAACCATGTAGGAAACATCACGCACCTTCCGGTCCGCGTAACTCTTCTGTCTGGACTGGGCTGTACGGAGTCTATCTTGAATCACCTTGACTCTCTCCAAAGCATCCTGAACTAAGTACGTGCCCAATTATCTAGCCTCACCTGGCTCGAACCAACCCACCGGAGATCTACATCGCCTACATATAAGGCCTCGTACGGTGCCATCTGAATGCTGGACTGATAGCTATTGTTGTAGGCAAACTCCGCCAATGGCAAGAACTGATCCCAAGAACCTCCAAACTCAATCACACACGCACGGAGCATATCCTCAAGAATCTGAATAGTGCGCTCGGACTGTCCGTCCGTCTGAGGGTGAAATGCTGTGCTTAACTCCACTCGAGTACCCAACTCCTGCTGTACGGCTCTCCAGAATCGCGATATGAACTGAGTACCTCTGTCTGAAATGATGGAAACTGGAATACCATGCAGACGGACAATCTCCCGGATATAAATCTCCACCAACCGCTCCGAGGAATAGGTAGTACACACAGGGATGAAATGTGCAGACTTGGTCAGCCGATCCACAATAACCCAAATGGCATCAAACTTCTTCAAAGTCCGTGGGAGCCCAGATACGAAGTCCATGGTGATTCGCTCCCACTTCCACTCCGAAATCTCTATCTGCTGAAGCAATCCACCCGATCTCTGGTGCTCATACTTCACCTGCTGACAATTAAGGCACCGAGCTACAAACCCAACTATATCTTTCTTCATCCGCCTCCACCAGTAGTGCTGCCTCAAATCCTGATACATCTTCGCGGCACCCGGATGAATGGAATACCGCGAACTATGGGCCTCCTCTAGAATCAACTCCCGAAGCCCATCAACATTGGGTACACAAACTCGACCCTGCATCCTCAATACCCCGTCATCACCAATAGTCACATCTCGAGCATCGCCATGCAACACCTTGTCCTTGAGGACAAGAAAATGAGGGTCATCAAACTGACGCTCCCGGATACGATCAAACAAGGAAGACCGAGAGACCACGCAAGCTAGAACCCGACTAGGCTCCGAAAGGTCCAACCTCACAAACTGGCTGGCTAAGGCCTGAACATCCATCGCCATGGGCCTCTCTGCTGCTGGTAAATAAGCCAAACTCCCCAAACTCTCTGCCCGGCGGCTCAAAGCATCGGCCACCACATTGGCCTTGCCCGGGTGATACAAGATAGTGATATCATAATCCTTCAGCAGCTCTAGCCATCTCCTCTGATGCAAATTAAGGTCCTTCTGCTTGAACAGATGCTGCAAACTCCGGTGATCAGTATAAATCTCACAAGGCACACCGTACAAGTAATGACGCCAGATCTTCAAGGCGTGAACAATGGCAGCTAACTCAAGATCATGGACAGGATAATTCTTCTCATGTATCTTCAACTGTCTGGACGCGTAGGCAATCACCCTACCGTCCTGCATCAATACCGCTCCAAGGCCAACTCTCGAGGCATCACAATAGACAGTATAAGACCCCGAACCGGTAGGCAATATCAAAACTGGGGCTGTAGTCAAGGCTGTCTTGAGCTTCTGAAAGCTCTCCTCGCACTCTTCCGTCCACTGGAACGGAGCACCCTTCTGGGTCAGTCTGGTCATAGGTGCTGCAATAGATGAAAACCCCTGAACAAATCGACGGTAATAACCCGCCAAGCCAAGAAAACTACAGATCTCTGTAGCTGAGGATGGTCTGGGCCAACTCTGCACGGCCTCCACTTTCTTCGGATCCACCTGAATACCCTCACTCGAGACCACGTGACCCAAGAATGCCACGGAATCCAACCAAAACTCACATTTCGAGAACTTAGCATATAGCTTCTTCTCTCTCAAGGTCTGAAGCACTGTCCTCAGGTGCTGCTCATGATCTTCCCGACTCCGGGAATATACCAGAATGTCATCAATAAAAACAATCACGAATGAGTCAAGATATGGCCGGAAAACACTGTGCATCAGATGCATGAAGGCTGCTGGGGCATTAGTCAGCCCAAATGACATAACAAGGAACTCGTAATGACCATACCGAGTCCTAAAGGCAGTCTTCGGGATATCTGGCTCCCGAATCTTCAACTGATGATAGCCTGAACGCAAGTCAATCTTAGAAAACACACAAACACCCTGTAACTGATCAAACAGGTCATCAATACGAGGCAAAGGATAACGGTTCTTCACTGTAACCTTGTTCAACTGGCGATAATCAATACACATACGCATAGAACCATCCTTCTTCTTCACAAATAAGACAGGAGCACCCCAAGGTGATACACTGGGCCGAATGAAACCCTTATCAAGCAATTCCTGCAACTGCTCCTTCAACTCCTTCAACTCAGGAGGAGCCATACGGTACGGAGGGATAGAAATGGGCTGAGTGCCCGGCAACATATCAATGCCAAAATCAATATCTCTATCGGGCGGCATGCCCGGAAGATCAGCTGGAAACACATCAGAGAAATCCCGTACTACTGGGACTGAATCAACAGAAGGGGTATCCATACTGACATCTCTCACATAAGCTAGATACGCATCACACCCTTTCTCAACCATACGCTGAGCCTTAAGGAAAGAAATAACTCTACTGGGAGTGTGACCTAAAGCACCCCTCCACTCAACACGCGGTACACCTGGCATAGCCAGCGTCACGGTTTTGGCGTGACAATCAAGAATAGCATAATGGGGCGACAACCAGTCCATGCCCAAGATAATATCAAAATCAACCATGCTGAGTAATAATAAATCGGCTCTGGTCTCAAAACCACTAAGAGCAACCAAACACGACCAATAAACGCGGTCCACAACAAGAGAATCTCCCACAGGAGTAGAAATATAAACATGGGAGCTCAAAGAATCCCGAGATACACCCAAATACGGAGCAAAATAAGAAGACACATATGAATAAGTGGTGCCTGGATCGAATAGAACCGATGCATCTCTGTGACAAACCACGATAGTACCTGTGATGACAGAATCGGAGGCGACAGCCTTAATACAGGCAGGCAGAGCATAGTATCTAGCCTGGCGTCCCCCTCGAGGGCGACCTCTACCTCCCCGACCTCCACCTTTAGCTGGCTGGGCCGGTTGGGTAGCAACTGGTGCTGGGATCATAGCCTGAGAACTCTGCGGGGCATGCTGTGGCTGAGTAGTCTGTGGAGGTGCACCCCTCCTATGTCTGGGGAAATCCCTCACCATATGGCGTGTGTCACCACACTCAAAATAAGCTCTGGGAGGACGTGGCGGCTGTAACTGGCTCGGGCCAGGTCTGCTGGACTGACCACTGGAAGCACCCCGTGCAGGAGGCGCACTAGATAGTGTAGGTGCATAATAAGGCTCCTGAGGCCTAGGTGGAGTTGGAATACCACTGGCTGCTGGAAGAGATGAATGAACGGGGCGACTCATATAACCCCTACCATGACGACCTGCAGCTGGGGCACGGGCACCAAAATAATGGCCCGACTCTCGAGACCTCTTGGCCTCCCTCTCCTCTCTATCCCTAGCATGCATACTCTCAATCCTCCTAGCAATGCTCACCACCTGCTGATAAGAAATATCCATCTCTAACTCATGAGCCATGCTAGACCTGATGCTGGGAATAAGCCCCTCAATAAACCGGCGAACCTTCTCGCGAACTGTAGAGACCAAAGCTGGTGCATGTCTAGCCAAGTCGATGTAACGGACAGCATACTCCGAGACAGTCATAGTTCACTTGCGCAAATGCTCAAACTTCGCGTGCCAGGCGTCCCTGAGACTCTGGGGGACATACTCCCTCGTGAACATATCTGAAAACTGAGCCCAAGTCAGGGGAGCTGCCTCATCCGGACTGTCTAACTCATAAGCACGCAACCACTGATAGGCAGCTCCTCGAAGCTGGAAGGTAGTGAAGGAAACCCCGCTCGATCCTGATATGACCATAGTACGGAGGATACGGTAGCACTCCTCAAGAAATCCAAGGGCATCATCTGAGTCTAGCCCGCTAAATGTCGGAGGCTGATACTTCTTGAACCTCTCAAGCCTCTTTTGCTCCTCCTCTGAAACTACTGCCCTCTCCTCGGGCTGAGCTGGGGCTACCGGCTGTACAGGAATAACCTCTGGCCCTGATCAACATGCACTGGGGCTACCGGAGTCTGTGCTCCTCTCCCGGCTTCGGATGTAGCTGCAGCAAGGGGAAGCAACCCTGCCTGAGCTAGAGTGGTGTACATAGCCATAAACTGCGCCAGAGTCTCCCGGAGTGCTGGAGTAGTAGTAGCGGACGTATCAGGTGTCTGGACTCCGGCTGGTACCGCTGGTAGCACCTCGGTGGCAGTTCGCGTGGGTGCTCTGGCTGCACCACGAGCGCGTCCTCGGCCTCTACCCCGGCACCGGCCTCTGACGGCTCCAGTAGGGTACGCGGGTTCCTGATCATCTCGGGTAGCACGTGTCCTCACCATCTGTGGGAGAATAAAAGACAGAAGTTTAGAATTCTGATATCAAAAATCTCGCACGACAAGGAAATCAAATGAAGTGGAACTTTCCTAACAGTTACATTGCCTCTCGTAGATAAGTATAGACGTCTCCGTACCGATCCGCGAGACTCTAATAAACCGGTTTGTGATTCATGACTCCTATGAACCTAGAGCTCTGATATCAACTTGTCACGACCCCGGCTCGCCCTCCGTGAACCATCTTGACGGCACCTAGTCCCTACAACTAGGTAAGTCTAACAATGCGGAAAAATAAACCAAATTGCGGAAGAAAGAAAAAAAACAGATAAAGCCCGAAATAGTGAATAAAACAGTGTTTAATAGTGCCGCTCGGCATACACAATCTCAACTCTTGAAAACAAATACTTTTCCCCAAACCCGGAATCTCATGATCACAAGCTAAGGATACTACCTAGTGCTCTAACTCCAAAATGTCTAAAACAAATTAAATACAGAAGGGCTGTAACTATAAGAGAGAATGGAGAGAGACTCATCGGTCTGCGGACGCGGCAGATATACCTCGAAGTCTCCGAAAGATCGCCTCGCCTCAAGGATGGTAAGTCTGAGTAGAGGTACCTGGATCTGCACATGAAAAACATGCGCAGGAAGGGCATGAGTACACCACAGCGGCACTCAGTAAGTGCCAAGCCTAACCTTGGTCGGGTAGTGACGAGGAAGGCCAGGGCCCTACTGAGATTAAATAAAATATAAAGTTCGACAGTGTAGAACAGAGCAGTATAAATGAGTACAGCAAGAAGAGTAATGCAGGATTTAAAGGATAACGACAACTGAAACAGAAATAAGTAATCACGGTAAAGAAATACTGCTCAACGCAGAGATAACAGCCGGGGGATCTCCCAGGATACCGTCCTGTAGTCCCCAAATATAGTATCCAGTGGATCTCCCGGGTGCAGTCCCGTAGTCCAACTCATAAATGCGCGGGGATCTACCGGAATACCACATCCGTAGTCCCAAATGTAAATACTCAATGCTGGGGGAATCTACCGGGTGCAATCCCGTAGTTCCAATGTAAAAGTGCAGGGGGATCTCCCGGAATACAAATCCGTCGTCCCAAAGTAACATACAAGGGGATCACCCGGGACATCGTCCCATAGTTCCAAAGTAAATACACAGCAGCAACAAGAAGAATACTCAATTCAATCAAATTTCACACCAAGGTAAAGCAGGTATTTCTAACATAGTATGCTGCACATAATTCAAATAGGGCAGTAGAACAAATAAGAAGTTAAATTAATTAGGCATGCTTCCCTAAGCTAACAACATGATTAACTTGCAAGTAAAGCAAATAGGAAAGGAAAACACAATTCTAAGTACTTAATGGAAACTGGATTTTTCAATAATTAGCACAAGTATGCACTCGTCACCTTACGTACAAGGCATTTCAATTAACAAATATACCAAATCCTAAGGGGAAGGTCCCCTATACAAGGCTAGGAAAGCCACTTACCTCGAACCAGCTCAAAATCAACCCGAAACCACGTTCTTGCCACGAGTATTCGACTCCAAATGGCCCAAATCTATTCAATTCAATTGCATAATGTAAATAATACTTCAAGTAACTAATTCTACAAATAAATTCTAAGCTAATGCGCGAAATTAGGTGAAATGACCAAAATGCCCCTCGGTCCCACGTCTCAGAATCGGGTAAAATTTATATTTTCAGAATTCTCATACTCTCACGAGTTCATGCATACCAAAATTATCCAAATCCAAGGTCAAATTCCCCATCAAAATTCGAATTCTAGGTCTAAGAACTTTCTTCCCATTTTTCTCAATTTTCATTTCCAAATCCGAATTTAAATGACAAAACTAAGATAAGATTAATGGAATATAACTAGAAAGGAACAAGGAATCGTTACCCAATGATCTTCTCTTCAAAAACCTCACAAAATCGTCTTACCCCGAGCTCCAAATTTGATTTTTCCAAGTTTTGAACAAAACCCTCGATTCTGCCCCTTTTCTGCCCAGTAAAACCGCATCTGCGGTCCTGGGACCGCACCTGCGGTCCTGCTTCTGCGGAGCCAAGGTCGCACCTGCGACTTCTCTCTTAAATCAATTTTCCGCTTCTGCGACACATTTTGCGCACCAGCGCTCTCGCAGGTGCGTTAACCTTCTCGCACCTGCGGCTCCAGGAGCTGGACCAAATTTCTGCTTCTGCAGTCCAATAGCCGCTTTTGCGGCGCCGCACCTGCGCTCCCACACACGCAGGTGCTGTTTTGCACACACATCACATTCAACACTACGGAGCTATTCTAACTTCCGGAATTCCATTCCGACCCTCGGATCAAAATCTCACTATCGAACCGGAAACTTCAAAAATCCAACTTTCGGCATTTCAAGCCTAAATTAGCTACGAACCTCCAAAATGCAATCCGATCACGCCCCTATGCCCGAAATCACCCAACGAAGCAAACTTAACCATCGGAATTCCATTCAGAGGCCGTCTTTCCAACACTTAAGCTCGCATTTAGGGACTAAGTGTCCCAAAACTCTCCGAAACTCAAAATCGAACATCCCGGCAATTCAAAATAGCAGAAATGAACATGGGGAAAGCAGTTAATAGGGTATCAAGGCGTAAATTCTAAAAACGACCGGCCGGGTCGTTACACAACTCGGACTAACAGTAAAACAGGATGCTCAGTCAAAATATCATTTATGCATCAAATCAGAGTAAATAAGACTGAGTTATGAAATCAGTAAAACATAGCATGACTGAGTACAATTATTAAATTAAAACTGTGAGGAATTTCAGTAAAGAAAGCCCCTAAGTGTCCAAACAGTTGGCACGAGATCCAAATATGGCATTCCCCCCCCCCCCCCGAAAAAAAAACATAGTAATACTTTCTAACATATGATAGTATCAAGTAGTTTCAATCAAATATGCAACTTAATAGTTGCTACAGGACGGACCAAGGCATAATCCCCAACGGTGCACGCCCCTCACGCTCGCTATCAAGCGTGTGCGTCACCTAAAAATAGTACAAGGATGTGAAATCCGGGGTCTCATACCCTCAGGACAACATTTACAATCATTACTTACCTCAAACCGAACAAAACTCTAACCTGCGATGCCCTTGCCTCTCGACTCGGCCTCCAAATGCTCCGAATCTAACCAAAATCAGCATATTATCATCAATATACGCTAAAGGAATGAATTCCACACGATAATAATCAAATTAGACCAAAAATCTCGAATTTTGCTCAAACCCGGCCCCGGGCCCACGTCTCAGAATCCGATAAAAATCACAAAACTAGGAAGCCCATTCACTCACGAGTCTACCCATATCAAATTCACCAAAATCCGACGTCAAATGGTCATCCAAATCCCTAAAATTAACTCTCCAATTTTCCTCCACTTTTCACCCCAAATTCCCAATTTTGATGTTAAAAATCAAGACACAATCATGGAATTTAACCAAAAAGAAGTGAAGAACACTTACCCCAATCACTCCTCTAAAAATCCCCTCTAAATTCGCCTTCTCCCAAGCTCTCTATTGAATTTTAAAATTATGGACTCAAACCCTCATTTCTGAACTTAAACATTCTGCCCAGATGCTTCCTCTTCGCGAATGCGGTAGTGCCCTCGCGTTCGCGAAGCACAACTGCATCTGACCTGGAAATCCTTCTACGCGAACGCGACGCCCCACTCGCGAACGCATACCTTAACCAGCTCAACCATCGCGAACGCGACTCCCTCCTCGCGAACGCGATGCATACTCAAATCAAACTTTCGCGTTCGGGGCCTCCCTTTCGCGAACGCGAAGAAAAAAATCCCTCAGCTCTCAATAACTCTTTGCGAACGCGAAGAAGGAATTCTCTGCAACAAAATACCAGAAATCTGCCAATCTCTAAAGCCAAGAATTGGTCCGTTAACCACCCGAAACTCACCCAAGGCCCTCGAGACCTCAACCAAACATGCCAACAAGTCACATATCACCATTCAAACTTTTTCTAACCTTCGGAACACTCAAAACAACATCAAAACATCAAATCACCCTCGGATTCAAGCCTAAGGATCCCAAAACTTCCGAATTCCGCAAATGATGTAAAAACCTATCAAACCTCATCCGAATGACCTTAAATTTTGCACACACATCACAAATGACACAACGGACCTACTCTAATTTCCGAAATTCCAATCCGACCCCAATATCAAGATTTCCACTGCCGACCGGAAAACGCCAAAATTCCAATTTCGCCAATTCAAGCCTAAATCTACCACGGACCTCCAAATTACATTCCGAACGCGTTCCTAAGTCCCAAATTACCTAACGAATCTATCTGAACCATAAAAACCCAACTCCGAGATCATTTACCTACAATTCAACTTCCGGTTGACTTTACCAACTAAATAACCAACTTATGGACTAAGTGTCTCATTCCAACCTAAGACCACTCCGAACCTAACACCACCAACACGATATGATGAAATACAATTGAACAACTCATAAGGAAGCAGAAATGGGAAAAACGGGGCTGAAACTCATGAAACGACCGGCCAAGTCGTTATAATATATATATATATATATATATATAGTGTGTGTGTGTGTGTGTCTTATAATCTTTTTGGCTTGTTCGTGTGATTACCTTTTTAAATTTTGATACTACTTAGTAAAAATTTCGACTCTGTTATTGGTCTGTAGTATGGACAAAGCACTATTTAAACTTCTACGGCTTGATCCCGTCCAAAGGATTGTTAATTACTGATATATTCTTAGATTTTTCTAGTACATGCAGTAAAACCAAATATCTTACTTGAACCATAGTCAAGTTTTTCTTAAGCTTAACTAAACCAATTTCAATAAATATTTAAGGTTCAAGACACAACTGCTACTCTTCAACAACCAAATAAAACGTCAGACTACGGATACTAATAACTTAGGTGATTAAAAAAGAGCACATCAAAAGTATATTTAGATGTATTATATCACGCACAACAATCAGTTGTAAGGCATAAAGAGAAGGTTGCAGTACCAATTTACGAATTACTTCCTGGAGAGAAAAGTGTGTCTAGTGTCTCATGAATTTGTAGGTAAGAAATAGGTCCGTCTCTTGTCCACCATGAATATATATATTCAATGTACGGGCAATGTGTTTTCGATAGAATACTTGCCATACTCAATTTCGAATAGGACTAATCTAGAGTTTATTAACAATTTAAATTAACAGAAGTTTAGTTAATTTCAAATTCCACTATTAGATATTACAATTTTATCCAATGTAGAATTATTGTTTGAATAAATAATTAAATATTTAAGGACATAAAAGTCGATCAATATTTGAAGGATATTTTTGTCGTTCAACATTTAGCATGGAACATTCGTGCTTATTTTTATATATATATATAAAAGCACGAATTTCCATGCTAAATGTTGAATTCGAAAGTAAAGTAAATGGAGACAACTCGTTTCATTACTTTAATTATTTAAAAGACTTTGGCTTTCATTATTTCTTGAATCATATTCTTTTAATTCTTATTTTCTTTTAAAAAATTAGCAACGTCGTTATGGTCGACGTTATTATAGAATTTGAAATTATAACCATGACTCTCTTATTAAATATCATAGTTTCTTGTTTTTGATTTAAAGTCGTATCTGGCATGGGAAGAATATAGCATATGCCATCAGTGTCAAGATGTCTTAAGTTTAGGTGGTTATAATAGGTTGATTAAATAGGGTATGACGTAACCAGTTATATTAAAGTTTATTCTGATATGATTAAGCTAAAACTTGTGTTCGATTTACTCGTTTATCATTTATATAATATCTATTAACCAAACAATTAATCTCTCCTTTTATGAAAAATAAAAATAAACATACAAACAACTTCACACTATACTGCCATATAGGTTGGGCTTTCCACATGGAGCTGTCTGCATTACTCGAAGGATTTCATAATTTAACATCACTGAAAATGAATGTGGATGCAACTGAGGTAATATTATTGCTCTTAAACCATAATTTTCATGACTCATCCATCATTTATGAATGCAGGTACTCTTGGAAAAAATTGGATGATTATGGAGAATAAAAGGTTTAGCTTGAGGCGTGTCAAAGACATTGTCCTTAAGGATATTTCGCCCACCCCGAGATGAATAATATTAGGTGTATCCCCCAGGATTCAACAAGCTCTTCTACTATAACTAGGAGCAGAAACAACAAAAATTTATGAGAAGAAAACCCAGCACAAAAGAAAAAAGAAGAAAAGTCTTTAACCTTTTTCACTCTCCTTAGAAGATGAAAACACATAAATATATATAGTCCAAAACAAATGAACTATCTAATGGTAATGTTCAAATCTGATGGTAACGTCCAAATAATGAAAATACGTTGCCAGCATAATAGTCATTATGGCTATATAAAAATTTGGCTGCCAGCATAATAGTCATTATTGCAATATCAAAATTTGACTTTTTCAAAACTAATATAAAGAATTCCATAATAGCTATTTAATGGTCAGTTTTAATTTGTAGAAACTGAAATCAAACTTGATAGTTATCAGTTACAAACATTAAAGAAATATATTCAAATTATTTAATGTAATAAAGACCACATTAAAAGAATTAATCTAGATATGATTTTGAGTATTTCTTTTTGAGTTATCAAATTATATTTCTAACAATCCCCCACATAACTCAAAAAAATATATTAAGCATTAGAGTAAAATAAAAGATTTCGCTCGGTTTTCACAAATGAGCATAATGCATCGAATCTGGTGTCTCTTGGACTATGAACCAGACCTAGATAAAATAAGATTAAACTTACAGAACAGTTGGTGAAGTTCAAAACTTCTATGAACCAATAATTCTTTTGTAAGTTTAGTGTCTTATCTATCACATTATACCCGCACACACTTTGTTGTTTGTTGCGGTTTTGCGCTAATAGGCCATGCGCGCGCTTGGATTAAGAGTTTAATAACTCAACCTCACATTCCTTGCAGTCTTGCACTATACACGCACACACCATAGGAAGAGACATAATTTAATAGTGCGCATTTGATCAACTAATGACTTGTTATTACCCATATGAACCTACTTCATGGGATCTCCAATCACATAGGTTGGGTTACCATCATAGTTGATATAACTCAAATTGGCAAAAGTCCCATTCCCCTCGATGTTTCCGATATTAATTTTCTTCCCAAAGGTTTAGTCAGAGGATCGGCCAAATTCACTTCTGACTTCACATAATCTATGAAAATAATTCCTTCTCTCAGCAGCTGCTTCATCACATTATGTCTCAATCAGATATGTCTACTTTTTCCATTAAAGGATTTATTTTTGGCAATGGCTATTGCAGCTTGGCAATCACAATGCATCGACACAGAAGGTGTCAGTTTTATTCCTAGTGGAATACTTGCCAAAAGGTTTTTTAACCACTCGGCCTCATTGCCAGCTAATTCCATTGCCACAAACTCAGATTCCATGGTAGATCTAGCTATTATTGTTTGTTTAGCTGATTTCCATGCTATAGCACCCCCGCCGAGGGTGAACACATAACCACTAGTGGACTTTGTCTCATCTGAATCAGAGATCCAGTTAGCATCACTGTATCCTTCTTGTATAGTGGGAAATTCACTATATTTAATACCATAGTTCTTGGTACCTCTCAAATATTTCATTACTATTACTAATACATTCCAATGATCATGACTCGGGTTTTGAGTAGATCTATTCAATCTACACACAACATATGCAATATCAGGTCTAGTAAAATTCATCAAATGCATTAGACTACCAATAACTTGAGCATATTTATTTTGATCTACAGCATCACCCTTATTCTTTTTTAATTGACTACTAACATCATAAGGAGTGCTTACAGGTACCACATCAAAATTATCAAATTTTTAAGAATTCTTTCAACATAATGTTCTTGAGTCAACATCAAACTATTGCCATCTCTTATAATTTTCATGCCTAAAATAACACTAGCTTCTCCCATGTCTTTCATCTCAAAATTAGAAGACAAGAAAAATTTGGTTTTATGTACCAAATCAAGGCTAGAACTAAAAATAAGCATGTCATCCACATAAAGGCAAATAATAACACACGTACCATCTAAACATTTTGTATAAACACATTTATCTACTTCAATTGACAAAAAACCATCATTAATCAACACTTGATCAAATTTTTCATGCCACTGTTTAGGCGCTTTTTTTAGACCATATAAAGATTTTAACAATTTACATACTTTATTTTCTTGTCCAGACACTATACAACCCTCTGGTTGCTCCATGTAAATTTCCTCTTCCAAATCACCATTTAAAAATGCAGTTTTAACATCCATTTGGTGAATAAAAAGTTTATAGATAGAAGCCAAGGCAAGTAAAATACGAATCAAGGAAATTCTAGTTACAGGAGCATAAGAGTCAAAATAATTAATATTTTTCTTTTAGGTAAAACCTTTTGCAACATGTCTAGCTTTGTATTTATCAATGGAACCATCCGGATTGAGTTTTTTCTTAAAAATCCATTTACAACCAATGGGTTTAGCTCCCGGAGGTAAATCAACTAAAATCCAAGTTTTATTTTGCAAAATTGAATTTAATTCTACATCAATAGCTTCTTTCCAAAATGAGGCATCATACGAAGAAATAGCTTCAGAATAGGTTAAAGGATCATTATCCACAAGATAAGTATAAAAATCATTACCAAAAGATTTTTCTCTCCTTGGTCTTTTGCTTCTTCTTTAATCCTCATTTCAAAATCATTTTGAATAATTGGATCATGTGAAATATTATCACTTGGAATAATAGGAGCATCAGAATTTTTCTCAAATTTCAAAGGAAAAATATTTTCAAAAAATTCAGCATTTTTTGTTTCAACAATAGTGTTATTTTCAAGTACATCACTTTTGACTACTAAAAATCTGTATGCTGCACTGTTTTCAGCATACCCAATAAACATACAATCAGATGTTTTAGATCCTATTTTTCTCTTAGGATTAGGCAACATAACTTTAGCAAGGCACCCCCACACTTTCAAATATTTCAAATTAGGTGGATACCCTTTCCACAACTCATAAGGAGTTTTACCCGTTTTCTTATAAGGAATTCTATTTTGTAAATGACAAGCAAATAAAATGGCTTCACCCCAAAGATTATCCGGAGCACCAGAACTAACAAGCATACTATTCATCATTTCTTTTAAGGTCCTATTTTTTCTTTCCGCTACACTATTTGATTGTGGAGAATATGGCGGAGTTATCTCGTGAATTATGCCTTCTTTCTCACAATAATCATTCAACAAAATAAATTCACCTCCTCTATCGGATCTAACTCTTTTGATTTTCTTATCCAATTGATTTTCTACTTCAGATTTATAAATTAAAAACTTATCAAAAGCTTCGTCTTTATTTCTCAACAAATAAACTTTTGTATATCTAGAGAAATCGTCTATAAAAATCACATAATATTTTTTCCCTCCTCTAGTCATAAATTGTTTCAAGTTTCCTAAATCAGCATGTATTAAACTTAACAATTCAGATTTTCTAAATCTGAAGCACATGATTTCTTCGTTTGTTTAGCTTCTGCACAAACTTCACACTTATCAATATTCAAAAAATTAATATTTGAAATAAGACCTTCAGAATGCATTTTTTTAATATAAGATAAACTAACATGTCCTAATCTAGCATGCCATAAATTAAAAGAATCAATCAAGTAAGCAGTTATGTCCTTGTCCTCCGTCATCTCCCACTTGTAGTAGTTTCCAATTACAAACTTTTGTTTAGTGGCATCTTCAGCAGTGTACTTTGTTATCATTGACTCCCAGATTTCTTTTGCCTCCTTGTAGGAAACATAGACATCGGACAATTCGTTAGAAAGAGTAGAAATTATAGTATGTCTACATACCTTATTAGCATGAACCCATTGATCCATCTGAATGGAAGTTGCTTCACTTGGCTTTGGATCAGTAAGAGCAAAAGCAACTCCATGCATATCCAAAATAGAATGCACCCGTTTCTGCCAACGCTTAAAATTATCTCCACCAAAAACCTCAATTTTCGAAACATCAGGAAAAGGCTTGGCATAGGTCATTGGTGATGGAACAGCAATAGAAACAGCTGGAGCAGTAGGTGTAGTAGCATCAACAACAACATTAGCAGCGTTATTCTCCATAATAACGACGCAAAATATCCTTAAGATTGTTGGAAAAAATCAGATGATTATGGAGAATAAAAGGTTTAGCTTGAGGCGTATCAAAGACACTGTCCTTAAGGATATTTCGCCCACCCCGAGATGAATAATATTAGGCGTATCCCCCAGGATTCAACAAGCTCTTCTAGTATAGCTAGGAGCAGAAACAACAAAGATTTATGAGAAGAAAACCCAGCACAAAAGAAAAAAGAAGAAAAGTCTTTAACCTTTTTCACTCTCCTTAGAAGATGAAAACACATAAATATATATAGTCCAAAACAAATGAATTATCTAATGGTAATGTTCAAATCTGATGGTAAAGTCCAAATAATGAAAAATACGTTGCCAGCATAATAGTCATTATGGCTATATAAAACTTTGGCTGCCAGCATAATAGTCATTATTGCTATATAAAAATTTGACTTTTTCAAAACTAATATAAAGAATTCCATAATAGCTATTTAATGGTCAGTTTTAATTTGTAGAAACTATAATCAAACTTGATAGTTATCAGTTACAAACATTAAAGAAATATATTCAAATTATTTAATATAATAAAGACCACATTAAAAGAATTAATCTAGATATGATTTTGAGTATTTCTTTTTGAGTTATCAAATTATATTTCTAACAGGTACTTGATCAACCAGCTGGGTAGGCCACTTGTAGCACATATATTGTTTATCTGTAAAACGGTATAGTTAAATTTGTTGCATGATCATATACAAGCGAACGAATATCCAAAATGATAAATAAATTAAATGATAATATACGACTTAGAGTTGAAATCGAAATTAGCTGGCAACCTGGTTCCGGGAGCAAAGCTTGCGAAGACAGCGATAAGAACAATATTAGACAGAAAATAAAGTATTATTTAGCTTTAAAATAATGTGTAGCATAGGTTTTGTCAGAGATTTCGTCTGTTACAATGGGTGTTGAAGTCACTATTTATAGCTATATCTAGGAAATAAAATCCTAGGATCAAGCCCGTCTTAAATGACAATAATGGGGGCCATTGATGAATTTATAACGCCAGGCCATGAATGCCAAAATTCTCTGCAACGGCTGCATATTTAATATTGAGGAATATTCTTCATTAAAAGACATCCGATGACAAACATTCGTTTGCTTCCGTTGACTATGTTCCCTTCGGGATCTACACAATACCAACTGAAGTTGTTGTCCTCGGTCTTGGTTTCCACTCGCTTCATCTTCCATCCGCCAGTTCCACGTGTCATGTAATCATTCAAGCATTTAAAATAAACCGATTTCACCCTATACAGATAGTGCCCATGCTTTCGGGTGGCATATCTTCGTGTCATTGGGAAGTTAGTGAAGATTCCTTTCTTGGCGGAAAATTTTGAACCCTTCTGAAAAGTTTCTGACGCTTGATAAGACGCACGTCTCCTTGCATTTAATACCCCCAAACATGTGTTACCCTACGATTTAGCAATATTTTAGTCGGTTCTCAAGGTAATTATGGCCACGATTTTAACCGCCTATACCTTTACTTATATGCCTCATAAATCTCCTTTCACTTTTAACAACTTCATAAGACCTCTTAACTTCTTTGCACTTAACTCCCTCTTGCTTTCATCTCTCTGATCTTTCTTCAAAAAGCTTTATCATCTTCTTATTACTACGGATTCCCCTATTTAAACTTCCAAGACCTCTGGTTTTCTCTTCGGAGAAGGCCCAATGAGGAGCAAAGACGAGGAAGTTGATGTTAATGTTTTTTTTTATCAGAAAGATAAAATATATTACTTATCGAATGCGTACAGAGGGTTGGGGCCTAGCCGACTCCCTATTACAAACTGTTGTCCTAGTACAAAGCCGTAAGTTACTACTACTATTTACAATTGCCATGGTCATCTTATTGGAATTATCATCATGACAACTAATTACGTCATGGGATAGTTGAGCCATATTGCCACTATAATTATGCCAAGAATTTTGCTGGCCTGATTGACTATGATCCAGACAGGCCTTGTCTTTTTCAAAATTTGGTGCAACAAAAATGGGAACAACTTCAAACACTCTTGGCAACCATATATTTCCAAAATTGTGGCCTGATTTTGCTAGTTGGTCTGCTACCATATTTTGTTCTCTGTACGCATGTTTGACTGCTGGATTACCTAGTTGGCCCAGATAGTACCTGCAATCAGCAATTATGTTAGAGAGAGCAAAAATTTCAGTATGTAGTAATATGATAATATCCTTTGCATCCACCTCCACCAAAGATTTCGAAGAGAAGTTCCCCACTTCTAACCCACGAACTTGGACTATTGGTAAATATCCTTCTTCTATTCGCCCTTCTAGTAATCCTGCTGTGAATGAGGTCTGTGACCACCATGACCTAAATATTATTGCTCCCGATCTGGTGAAGTGGGTAACCTTTACTAAGAAGGGCTTCACGTACGTTTACATGTACCCCTTCACTTTTGGCCCATTCTTATTGAGCGGGGGACTTGACCCCGTGATCTTTGAGTTTTGCCACCAGTATCAAGTCTGCTTGGCATAAGCAGGCCTCTTTGTGTGTCGAACGATGGCTAGTCTGTAGCGGTTGTGCTTGGAAACAAAGGAGCCCCTCACCCTGGCACATAAGATGAACTTCTACTCCTCCAAAATCTTCCAAGGGGGAGTAATAAACTTCAGCAACTATGGCCATCATGCTTTTCTTATCAGCATGGATGATGACAATGATCGTGGATGGATGGAGCGCTTTGTCTTCATTGCTACCAGGGATATCATCCTGACTACAACTCCTTCTTTTCCCGAATCCTGGAATCGTTCATGTAAGTTTAAAGTCTGTCTCTTTCTTTGAAAAAAGGTTGTTTCATGTCATTGCTAACCCTTCTTCTTTCATTATTTCAGCTACTCGGGGGACACCACTAAGGTTTGAAGGCATGGATCGATGGGTTCAGAAGATTCAGGATATCACTACTCCAGAGACCTGCCGGTGGAAGGAGTTGGCCCCCAAATATGGGTGGAGGGCCAAGAACTATGGTAAACTGACTCTTCCTTCATTCTACATTTGTACATATGAAAACCTGCTAACTCTACCTTCTTGTTTGATTCAGGTCTCCCATAGGATTCTGTTTCCTGCCCCGAGGAGGATGATTTGGCTATTCATGCAGAGGCTGCAAGGTTGTTACATGAGGCTCTCACTCGGGCCGGTTCCCTCGGGTCTGCTTCCAGAGCAGGCGCTTATTCTCGGAGTCCCTGGCCAGAGAACAAGCAACCAAAAAAGCGTCATTCTTCCTCGGCCGGGGGTAAAGATAAGAAAGTGAAGAAAGCCATACCCCGAGACAGTCATTTCTACTATGGTTATTGACGATGACGGGCAAGCCAGTGATGAAGGGGCTTCCCTACAAAGGAGACGACGATCTTCATCAGCTCAGCTCAACACAATTCTCAATCTAGAGATCTTAAAAGCCCAACCGAGGGCTAGCTCTGCGAAGAAATGGATTTGGTAGAGAATGCTGATTTTCCTTTCCCGGTCCTAGTTGTTCTTCGGTCCTATGAGGCCGGATACCGGGCCTCTTCTGCCTTCGGTTGGTGAGCAACCAACATAAAGCACTGCCTATGCCGTACCTACTTCTCAACCTACAACACCATCAACTTTATCTCCCTCTACACGAGCTAGGGTTGTGCATAATTTGGTAAATATCGATTTACTGTACCAAAATAAAAAAGTTAAGTATTTGATATTCGATATTTTTGTATTCAGTATGGCATTTGGTTTAAGATTTAAAAAGTAATTGGTATTTGATATTTAAAATAAAATATTGAAATACCGAATACCATACCAAAATATATATTATATTACACAATACACAAATTATTAATTATAACATAAATATAAAAACTCTAAAATTTTACTTTCATTTATTCTCTAGGTTTATCAACTAACTCTAAGCAAGTAACATGACATTTTTAATGATCAAATTTACTCCTTTATGTAAAGTTTTCTCTCTTTGGGTTGATATATGTTGATTTTGGACAAAACTTTTGTCAACAAAAATTTTTAGTTTTGTAAATTTGAGTACTTTAATTAAGAATATTACAGTCTATTATTCTATGCACTAGTTAGTATTCCAACCGAATAAACCGAAGTTATCGAACCGAATAAATCAAAACCGAAGGGAGAAAAATCGAACCATATCAAATTTAATTAAGTATGGTATTGATATAGCATTTTAAGAAACTGAATACCGAATATACCGAATCGAAATGTCTAAATACCATATCGTCCTGACCAACAAACACCCCTAACACCAGCTATGCCTTCATCACCAGCAACTGCTACATCTCCTTCCCTGGCCGCAGACGCCCGAGAGGAACATGTCCCTCCTCCCCAGTCCCCTGACCATGGGAATTTGGGGTACAACTATTCACCCCCTTCTGCAGATCCCCAAGGGAGGAGGAGCGTCTCTCTCTCGGTCTCAAAGGAGTTCCACCTACTATCCAGGCTAGTGGAACTTGCCAACTATCTGAAGTCGCTGGTTTCAGAAAAAGATAAGAAGAAAATACACTCTCTTTTGGGGAGTATTTATTGAGTAATGCCATGCACAATGCAGCAGCGGTACTGTACTTGGTCTTTTATTACGTGTTTTTACTTGACTTGTTATGATAGGGTTTCTAACTTCAGTAATTGCTTCACATGACAACTTCCTCACTTTCGAGGGCCTTCGGAGATTGATCCTCTACAAAGAGGGGCTTATGTCCTAGCGGGATCAGCTATTAGCCGAGAGGAATCAATTTGTCGTGCATCTCCCGATGCTAGAGGCGAAGACTACTGAAGCAGCGGAGCTCGAGGCCCGATTGATACAGCGTGAGCAAGATGTGGTAGCTCACAGTCAAGAAGCCTCTCAGCGTCATGCACAACTTCAGGATGCAAAGGCTAGGTGGGCTAAATTTCAAGATGCTCCTCTTGCTGCTACCGAGCGTGAGTCTTCCTCCATTGAACGAGAAAATAATTTGGAGGCAACTTTGAACTCCAAAGTTGAAGAGGCGGCTGCTGCCGAGGAGAAGCGGGCCCGGATTGAAGATAGATATAAGAAGATCATGGAACAAAATAATGTTCACATAACCGCAATTCGTGATCTTGATCTTAGCCTCAGTGCCATGAGATCCGAGGGGGATGGCCTTTTGACCGAGGTTGATAGGCTTAAAGAAAAACTTCAATACCAAAGGGATTCCCTCATAATCGAAAACACACACTCAATGTACCATATGAGGAGAAAAATGTTGGCCCAAGTAAGAGTGAAGTTTTGAAGATTGACAAAAGAACTCAGTCATGGACCAGGTCCATCTTGTGAGGCACAGTAGTGATCAACCCAAACATGTGAGATGCACGTGAAGGAAATAAGCCTAACTTATCAGAAGTGATATCTCCTGATCATGATCGAAAAGGTTGCATATTGGATAAGGAGAAAGATTCCTTACACAAAGAGAACACGGTTAAAGAAAAGGATAAAGAGTTAGAGTATGAGATCAACCGGAACTCTTTCACGATGGAAGAGTAGCATCTGTATCCTAGTCAATCTCTTATGCCTAACTCCTTAAATATCATTGTTGTTCTCTTTTACGAGTAATGCACATAAGCAGAAGTTAAAGGTGAATTGAGAGCAAAATAGCAAGGCAACTTCGCAAGCAATTTATGTGTGATTCAAGCGTGCAATCCTGAAGCTACTTGAACCACATAGAAGAATCAGTTCCAAGTGTCTATCTTTTATTCTAGTTTAATTGTAGTGGATGATTTTACATTGTACCTTTCAGCTTTTATAGAAGCAATTGTATTAGGTACTTAGAGTGTTCAAGTTAGAGTTAACTTGAAGATGTCACAACACTTGAGGCTGTTTGCCACAACGACATTAGAGTCAATCCTAGGTTTACAAAAGAGTTTTTGTAAATGGATTTTTTTGGCTCAGTGATTTTAGTGGAAGTTTGGGAAGATCCTATTGAGTAGTAGGTCGTGGTTTTTTCACCTTTTGAGCCACGTGTTTTCCACGTAAAAATCTCTGTGTTCTTTATTTTCTTTACTTATTATTCTGCAAACAGTAGTAGTTGGAACACATAGAAGAACTAGGTCCTTCTATAATCAAGTTAAGCGAAAATTGGGTACCACACGAATCACCGCCCCCCCCCCCCCCTTGTGTAGTATTGAAGTATAAAACATCAATTGGTATCAGAGCAGGTTATCCTTGAAGAGGTTAACACCATAGGAACAGATCAAGATGAGTGCACCACCTGGAAACTAGGAATGGCAATCCACTGCTAGGCCCCCACTCTTTAATAGTCAGTACTATTCTTGTTGGAAGAACAGGATGAGAGACCACATTATAGGAGAAGACTATGAACTCCGGGACATAGTCACTGATAGTCCCTTGGCTACTACAAAGAAGAATGCTGAGGGAGTGGATTTGCCAAAGACAAGAGCTGACTGCACTGCTGAAGATTTGAAGAAATGGGAAAAGAATGCCAAGTCTAAGAAATGGCTTGTGTGTGGACTAGGTCTAGACGAGTACAGCAAGATTCAAAGATGTACCACTGCTAAGGAGATATGGGACACTCTACAAGTGGCCCATGAAGGAACTCCTCAAGTAAAGAGATCAAGAGGAACACTATTATATTCTCAATATGAGAATTTCACCATGAAGGAAGGAGAAACTATCTAGGAGATGTACAGAAGGTTCACAACACTAACAAATGAACTTAAGTCTCTTGGAAGAATTATCCTTGAAGAAGACAAGGTTGAGAAAATCCTGACAAGGGTCTTACCAGTAACTTGGGAAAGAAAAATCACTGTTATTCAGGAATCAAAGAACATTGCTGCTCTCAAGTTGGATGAGCTGATTGGAAATCTCACTGCCTATGAACTGAGAAGGCAAACCATGAAAATGGATGCACCTAAGAAAGAAAAGGATCCTGGCTCTCAGAATAGCTGAAGGTGCAGATCTAGAGGATGATGAAATGGCCATGATCACAAGGGATTTCAAGAAGTACCTGATGAGAGGAAAGGGTTCTTCAAGAGGTACAACCTTCAACAAACCAAGGGCTACTGAGAAACAGACCAACGAGGGCTGCTACAAATGTGGCAAGACTGACCACATGATCAAGAATTGTCCTCAGTGGGAAATCGGATGGAAGAAGGAAAGGGCTGAACGAAGGAACATGAAGAAGTAACAGGTTCAACCCAAAAGGAACAAAGGATCAACAAAGGCAATGGTTGGTGCTTGGGGAGAAACCTCAGATGAGGATTCAGAAGATGAAGCTGGAGATGAACAAGCATTATGGCCATTGGAGAATCAGATGATGAAAAGAGGTAAGTGTGATTCATCTCAAAGACAAGATTAAATTTTTGTTTAAAGAAAGGTTATCTGAATTATTGCTAGACTTCATTGATGAGTCTAAGGTAATAAACAATAAGAAGGAACAGCTGTCTAGGGAGTGTGTGATCTTAAAAGCCAAGTGCAAGAATCTAGAATCTAGGGCTAGTGAGAGTGATAGTAAAAATACTGAGTTGAAGAACCAGGTTCTTGAACTTGACACTAGTATCTTAGAACTTAGATCTTAAAATTTAAAACTGAAATCAGGAACATGTAAGAAGAAGGCTGATCACACACATATCACCTTAGAAGAAAATCTAGGAAAAATGAAGGATGAGTTGTACAAGAAAGATGAACAAATAAGAGTCTTAAAAGAAGACCTAGGGAAGGCAAAACATGAACTAGACAGAACTTGCAAATGGAATAAGTCTTCCGATGCACTTTCCTGGCTGCAAGAGCACCACAGTAGCAACAAGAGAGGACTTGGCTATGTGACCCCAGCACCTAAGTGGGATCCCAAAAGGAAGTACATCATACATCCTGAAAACAAAATCTGCACACACTGTGGCAAGACTGGTCATTACAAAAATGAATGTAATGCAAAGAAAAAGGCCAGTCAAAAGAACAAAACCTTTGTTTAAAAGAAAAATAGGCTGCCTGGATGGGCCAAAGGAATCTAATTCACCCCTTTGCCTATAGAATGGGACCCAAACTAGTTTGGGTTCCTAAGACTAACCCCTGATTTCATTTTGCAGGTCCAAGTGAAGGGAAGTAGCCAAATATGGTACATGGATAGTGGCTGCTCAAAACATATGACTGGAAGCATGAACCAGTTCCTCTCACTTGAGGACTTAAAAGGAGGTAATGACTCCTTTGGAAATGGGAAGAAAGGTGAGACTATTAGGGTTGGAAAGGTAGGTAAGATAGACTCACATTCCATTGAGAATGTCGACTTGATAGATGATTTGAAATATAGCCTAATCAGTGTATCACAACTGTGTGACAGAGGTAACTTGGTAACATTCACCTCTACAAAATGCTTTGTGATTAGTCTTACCACTGATAAGATTGTTTTGCAGGGAAAAAGAGTTAACAATATTTACATTGTAGATTTGTCCACTATTTCAGAAAATGAACTCACTTGCTTGAGTGTGTTGGACAATGATTCCGTCCTGTGGCACAAAAGACTTGGTCATGCAAGTCTAAATCAACTCAACAAATTAGTCTCCAAGGACCTGGTGATAGGATTACCTAACATCAAGTTCAAGGAAGACAAAGTTTGTAAGGCTTATGCAAGGGGGAAGCATGTGAGATCCTCTTTAAAAGCAAGTATATGGTAAGCATGACTAGGATGATGGAACTGGTCCATATGGATCTTTGTGGTCCAATGAGAACATTGAGTAGAGGTGGTAAGAAATATGTGATGGTAATTGTTGATGATTACTCTAGGTTTACTTGGGTATTGTTCTTAACATTTAAGGATGAAGCATTTGACATGTTCACTGCCTTTGTTAGAAAAACTCAAAAACAAATAGGAAATCAACTTGCATCAATTAAGTCTGATCATGGAACTGAATTTGAAATTGCTAAGTTTGCTGAATTTTGTTATGAGCATGGTATATATCATAAATTCTCTGCACCTAGGACTCCCCAACAAAATGGAGTAGTTGAAAGAAACAATAGGACTCTTGAAGATATGGCTAGGACTATGCTTCTTTCTAGTAAACTGCCTCATAACTTCTGGGCAGAGGCCGTAAATACTGCATGTTACATCATAAATAGATGCATGACCAGACCCCTTGTAGAGAATACTCCCTATAAGTTACTTAAAGGGAGAAAACCAAATATATCCCATCTTAGGGCATTTGGATGCAAGTGCTTTGTGCACAATAATGGAAAGGAATCCCTAGGTAAGTTTGATCCCAGAAGTGATGAGGGAGTATTCTTGGGATATTCTTCACATAGAAAAACTTATAAAGTGTACAACAAAAGAACTTTGTGTGTAGAAGAAAGTGTACATGTTGTTTTTGATGAAATTAACATTCTTTCTGAGAGACAGGAACATGAAGATGAAGCCGTTGGGCTGGTGAGAGACTTGAGTGAATTCACAGCTCAAGCTGAAGATGCACCAAAAGAATGAACAGGTAATGGAACAGGTTCTTCCATCCGGGGCAACCTGACAGGGGGAACTGAACAAAGAAATGAATCTAACTCCCAAATGGAACCTGTTCATGAGCCTGTTCCTCAGCAACAAAACATGGGAGAAACTCCAAACAGAAATCAGTTGGTCATGAAACCTTACAAGTATCAAAGTTCTCATCCCATTGAGAACATCCTTACTGATCCGACTTCTGGAGTTAAAACCAGATCTCAATTAAAGAATCTGTGTGCTTTTGATGCTTTCTTATCTCTTATTGAACCTAAAAATGTTGCTGAAGCTTTGCAGGATGCAGATTGGGTGAATGTAATGCAAGATAAAGTCAATCAGTTTGAAAGAAGTCAAGTGTGGCATCTGGTCACAAGACCCAAGGACAAGTCAGTGATTGGCACTAAATGGGTCTTCAGAAACAAACTTAATGAAGATGGAACAGTTACAAGGAACAAGGCAAGGCTAGTGGTCCAATGCTATAGCCAAGAGGAGGTCATAGATTATAATGAGACCTTTGCTCTAGTAGCAAGATTGGAGGCAATAAGACTCCTCATAGCCTTTGCAGCACACATGGAATTTACCTTTCACCAAATGGATGTGAAGAGTGCCTTCCTCAATGGCTACCTGAAGGAAGAAGTCTTTGTCAAACAACCTCGAGGATTTGAAAGTAAGGAATGTCCTGATCATGTATACAAATTGGACAAGGCCCTATATGGATTCAAGTAGGCTCCTAGAGCATGGTATGAACGTCTATCCAAATTCCTGCTTTAACATGGCTACAAAAGAGGTAAGATTGACAGCACTCTATTCTTGAGGGAAAAAGGTAAGGATCTACTAGTAGTACAAATATATGTTGATGACATAATCTTTGGGGCAACCACTGAAAAACTGAGTAAGGATTTTGCAAAATTAATGGGGAGTGAATTTGAAATGAGTCTGATGGGTGAGCTTAATTTTTTCTTAGGCTTACAGATCAAACAAAACCATAATGGAACCATGATCCATCAGCAGAAATATGCAAAGGAGTTGATTAAGAAGTTTAAAATGGACGAATCAAAGGAAATAGATACACCCATTGCAACTACCACTAAATTAGACATAGATGAACCAGATTCATCTGTTGATCAAAAGTTGTATAGGGGTATGGTTGGCTCAGTTTTGTATCTTACTGCTAGCAGACCTGACATAGTGTTCAGTGTAGGGCTTTGTGTTCGTTTTCAGGCCAACCCTAAGGAATCCCACTTTACTGCTTTCAAGAGGATACTGAGATATTTGAAAGGCACTACTGATCTTTGTCTTTGGTACCCTAAAGGTAGTAACTTTAATCTAGTAGGATATGCTGATGCTGACTATGCAAGTTTCCTTGTGGATAGGAAAAGCACCTCAGGTATGGCTCATTTTCTTGGCTCATGTCTGGTATCACGGGCCACTAAAAAGCAGAATTCAGTGGCCTTATCACTACTGAGGCTGAGTATGTTGCTGCTGCCTCTTGTTGTGCCCAACTGCGATTGATCAAGTAGCAGCTAATGGATTTTGGCATTGAAATTGGTTGCATCCCTATTTTATGTGATAACACTAGTGCTATAAGTATGACAAAGAACCCAGTTTATCATAAGAGGAATAAGCACATAGATGTTAGACATCATTTCTTAAGGGACAACTATGAGAAATGATCAATTACTATAGAATTCTGTGCTACTGATAAACAAATTGCTATCATCTTTACTAAAGCACTGAGTAGAGAAAGCTTTGTCAGGAACAAGTTAGAATTAGGGATGATTAAGATCACCTAATGGGACCAATTTAGCATGCACAATGAAAAAAAAAATTCTGCTAGTAAATCTGGAACTTGTGTTGATATGACTCACTAATCTCTAACAGAATTTTCTCTATTTTGGTAAATTGAGGCATGATCAAGAGAATTCTAAATGAATAACCTGGTTCATCAGTATTAGTTCATTTGAACGACAAGGTATGTTTTCTATGCTCTGCACAATTAGAAAATTAAATATTTAAATCATGAGCAATGTCCTACCAATGTTCAACACTCCAGAAAATTCTATCCGTTTGTTTTTGAACCAGTTCCGACCTTATTAGAATTCTCATCACAAAAATTGCCTAAAATCTAGGGAAGCCTAACCGTTCGTTCAACCTGCAATTTCAGGTTGATTAGACCTCTAATTGATTGATAAAGCTACCGTTATCCATTAAATGAGTTTTTCCCTTTAAATACTCATTACGAATTCCTGCCACCCTCATAATTCAAAACCGTCAAAAACCTTCTTCATTGCAAATTGCCTTCTTCTCTAAAAGCTAAACTCTCAAACCTTCTCAAGCAATAAGCTATAATGTCGAACCCCCAAGATAACCCTGGAACTCCTCCACAACCTACTCCCTCTGATTCATCCACCCCTCCTCCACCTAGAACTACCCCTCAACCTAGGAGAATGCGATTAAAAATGCTTACTCGCAAAATGGTGGCATCTGGTGCTTTGTGTTAGTTTATATGAGTCCACCAAACTATAGAGTACCTGGTCCTATATGAGATGATGCTGAGAATGCTATAAAGACTGGAAGTAAAGAAGACAAAGGATTTTTACGTGGAAAAATCCCACACAAGGGGATCAAAAAACCACGACCTACTCTTGTAGGCTTTTCACTTTACTAACTTGAAATCTCCCTATTACAAGCCACTTTACAATACCCCGATTGCAAAGAATTCAACTAACTTGTGATGCACAACCATAAGACACTCTATAACTATCCTAGTTACAAAGGCTTTAAACTTATGACTATTCCTAGTCACATCATAAACTCAGAAGTTTACGAATTTTGGTTTGTTCCTAAGACAAAGCTTCTAAGAAAGCAAACTAGGAAATATAATGAAGATCAAATAACAAGATTACAACTCAACTACGGATGTACATAAACTCATTAAGAAACCGATCCTTAGTAGAGTTGTCTTCTTGTTCTTGACACACCAGTGACTTCAATGCTGGATGAACGCTTGTTATGCTTGAGAGAATATCACTGAATGCACAAAGATGTTTTATCTTGCACCATGTTGTTATATCACAAAAGATATCACAATGGATAGTATGTCAATTCTTGATGTACGCTTCTTCCCAGTGAGAAGTGACTGTTGCACTGTCTGCACTGTCACTGCTGTGCGGTTGCGTTCCAGGTGGATAGTGGACTTGTACTTCAGTCAGAGAAAACTAACGGACCAGGTCTCAGTTGTGTTCCTCTTCTGTAACACTTTCGAGATGGTCACTTTCCACTGATACGTTCCGGCTATTCAGTTAACTTGTACTTCTACCAGGGAACCTTAAGAAACTAGGTCCCTATTGTGTTCCTCTTTGTAATGATTGCGAGCAGTCACAGACTTGTTCACATTCCACTGATAGTTTCGGCTATTCAGTTAACTTGTACTTCTGCCAGGGAACCTTAAGAGACCAGGTCCCTATTGTGTTCCTCTTTGTAATGATTGCGAGCAATCACAGACTTGTAAATCTGTCAGATAACCCTAAGGGACCGAGTCACCAGGTCCCTATTGTGTTCCTCCCTGAGGTCGTTCATGGACCAAGACAGTTGAAATGTAGGTCAGGTTCTCTATCTGGTTCATCACGACAAGTTTGTTAGATCATCAAAACATCAGAAGCATAAGGAAAAGACATTAAGAACCCATCACTTTGTCAAAGAAATTGAACGAGAAACTAAAGGCAAGTCAGGTCCAAGATTCTGACTCTGATTCTGATTCTTACAAATTTGCTAGGGAGGGGGAAGGACGTGGGTCTTCTGACTCGAAGAAGGCTCAAAACTCCCCTTCTAAGATAAGTTCTTTTTTGACTGAAAACTTAGAAAATAGGTTCGTCTTGGTTGGGCCTATCAGGGATGTGGAAATACCTAAGTTAGGAAGGAGTGGAGGTAAAAAGAAAATTGAAAAAGAAAAAGAGAGAGAGGGTTAATGTGGTGATGTAAGGGGAAAAGGGAAAGGAGTGGCTGATTCCTCACCCACTTCTGAATTGCTTGTGCTAGCTATTTGTGGGGTTGCACCGGAAACTGTGGAAGATAGTGGAAAGAAGTCAGGGGGAAGTGGTTCAGGGGAGGCTGCTGAGGGGTTAGTTGATTTATGTTCACAGGGAGATGAACCTGGTTCATCAGTTGAAGAAACCCTACCAGACCTTCTGAAAAAGGTAGGAGCAAGTTATGATCCAAAGAAGATGAGAACTCCAACAACAAAAACCCCCAGCACTGCTAAACCATCCAAGAAATGAAAGGCCTCCTCCGCAACAACTACTGAAATTCTTTTTCCAAGGGGAAGAGCCACAAAGAGTAGAGTGAAACAGGTTGAGAGTGACTTTCAAAAAGCTTTGGCTGAAAGCAAGAGATAGAGGATGGACAAAGGAAAGGGTAAGGTTGCGCAGTCCTCTGAAGATGTTGTTGTTGAGGAGATGGAACAGGTCCATCAGGAGAAAGATACAATAGTGGAGGTTCGGACCCCCAAACCCAAGAAGACCAAGACTTCTCCCAAGAAGTCTTCATCTGTGTCTAAGTCTGTTGAGCCTGCATTGGCCAAGAGGACAAGGTCTGCAATGAAAACTAAACAAGTTACAATCTGTGAAGATGAGGAATGGAGTGGAGAAGAAGGGAATGAGTCTGAAGGTGAACAAGATAAGTTGGTCATGTTTGGCAAAAGAAAATTTCTGAAGGGAAGATTGCTGAAAGATTTGGTGGAATCAGGAATGGTTCATTAGGTTGACACCCTAGCTGCTCAAGGCTCGAAGGACATGGTCCTTCAGATGGATGGGAGATTGGAATGAAATGAAATCATTGAATCCATGGCAAATGCTGAGGTCAAAGATGGCAGAGTTACAAGAAAAGTCAAAGAAGTCCAAGTGACCTTCGATGCAGAGAAGCTGGGAGAAATTCTTGACATCCCTGCTGAGGGATATGATTATTATACTATGCAAAGATGGCCTAGTCTAGATTTCCTTCCTTCTGCCCTTGAAATCACTAGGAGATTCTGTGATGTTGAAGAAATGAATGAGGCCAAGTTTGTGCACAAAAGTGAAATGAAGCCACAACACAAAGTCATTTTTGAGTTTGTCAACAAGTGCCTACTTCCCAGGCAGGAGAGAAGGCATATTGCTAATTATATGGACTTAGTTCTGATTGAGTGCCTTGAATGTGGAAGGCAAATTAACTGGCCTGCATTCATCATCAAGCTACTGGACAGGGTCATCAATGGCTCCAAGGCTCATGCCACCCCTTATGGGTTTATTCTGACTACTGTTCTGGATAGGTGCAATGTGCCTCTAAAGAAGTGGGAAATGGCCACAAGCAAGGATTATTTTGACATTAACACTCTGCTTGCTTGTGACTATTTAGTCAATGCCATTCCAAATGAACTTGGTTCATCCAAGAAGACACCTATCAACAGTAAAGTCAGGGCTCTTGTTTAGGAAAATGAGGCCTAGGATGCTAAGATAGCTAGGCTAAAGGATCGTGTGGCAGAGGTTGAATCTGAGAGGCATGTTCTCAGAACTGAGCTTACCAAGTAAAATGAGAAGAATGATTGGGATTCTTCACAATATGCTGAATCTTCTCCAAGCCCAAAACCAACCCTCTAGCTCCTCCAAGCCTTAGAAATTCCAGCCTTTGTCTCCTGAACCTGTCTAGTACCTTCAGTGACCCAGATTAGGGATTTTTCGTTCATTTTGCTCATGTTCTGAATATTTTTGCTTTCTAGTTTTGGATTGTGGTAGCAACATATCTTCTATCAATGATATCTACTGTTTTTGCTCTTGTTGACTGTTAATATTTCCTTTATAGTTCAAATATGTTTGCTTGATTACTGATGATTGATCCATGATTGCACTTGTACTTGCCCAGTGGCCATGAGTACTTATTAAAATCTAGGAACCACAGTTTGTTTATGCAAATTTTCGATGATGCCAAAAGGGGAAAGAGATGTTGTGCTTTACATATTCTGAATATGTGATGTTTATAACCTAATTAACCTGGTCCTTGATGATAAGTGAATTTTTCTAAACTTTGTATTAATGAATCAGCTGAGTTCTTACAGGGCCTAAGCGAGTAAAACGCACAGAGTTTGTCATCATCAAAAAGGGGGAATTTGTTGGCCCGAGTAAGAGTGAAGTTTTGAAGTTTGACAAAAGAACTCAGTCATGGACCAGGTCCATCTTGTGAGGCACAATAGTGATCAGCCCAAACATGTGAGAAGCACGTGAAGGAAATAAGCTTAACTTATCAGAAGTGATATCTCCTAATCATGATCGAAAAGGTTGCATATTGGATAAGGATAAAGACTCCTTACACAAAGAGAACACGGTTTAAGAAAAGGATAAAGAGTTAGAGTATGAGATCAACTAGAACTCTTTCACGATGGAAGAGTAGCATCTGTATCCTAGTCAATCTCTTATGATTAACTCCTTAAATATCAGTGTTGTTCTCTTTTACAGGTAATGCACATAAACAGAAGTTAAACGTGAATTGAGAGCAAAATAGCAAGGCAATTTTGGAAGCAATTTATGTGTGATTCAAGTGTGCAATCCTGAAGCTACTTGAACCACATAGAAGAACCAGTTCCAAGTGTCTATCTTTTATTCTTGTTCAATTGTAGTAGATGATTTTACATTGTACCTTTCAGCTTTTATAGAAGCAATTGTATTAGGTACTTAGAGTGTTCAAGTTAAAGTTAACATGAAGTTGTCGCAGCAGTTGAGGCTGTTTGCCACAACATGATTAGAGTTAATCCTAGGTTTACAAAAGAGTTTTTGTAAATGCAATTTTTGGCTCAGTGATTTTAGCAGAAGTTTGGGAAAATCCTACTGAGTAGTAGGTCATGGGTTTTTCACCTTTTGAGCAAGGTTTTTTCCACGTAAAAATCTCTGTGTTCTTTGTTTTCTTTACTTATTATTCCGCAAACAGTAGTAGTTGGAACACATAGAAGAACCAGGTCCTTCTATAATCAAGTTAAGCAAAAATTGGGTACCACACAAATCACCCCCGCCCTCTTGTGTGGTATTGAAGTATAAAACATCAAAAAACCTTGGAAGAGGCCAAAGCGGGCGTTATTGATATTGATGATGAGATCGTCAAGGCCCGAACGTTGGAGTTAATTGCTTGAGAACGTCTCCCGGCTCAGCCTGATGCAAATGACTATTCTAGTACCGGTTTCAAGTTTTCAGGAGACGAGGAGGAACTTGAGGAGAATAACAATGAAGGCCAAGATCCTTTGCCGGTGGCAGATCCTCGTACTTCCCCCGGGGGCGTAGATGCTTCTCTTTCCCCGAGTTCCAGTGGCGATGTAGTTTATCCTTTTTTCTTTCTTTATTTGTTGTTGTTTTCCCTCTGTATTTTTGTATTTATGCCATTTAGCATGTTTGATAAATAAAAAGGACCTTCTGTTTAAGCTACCCAAAGTTCATTCTTTTTTTTGGCGTTGAATTAAGTAAGGCTTCGCGTGTGTTTTCTTCCGATAGCCTTTGGGTTCCGGGCATACTCTTCTGGAACCAACCCTTTACTATGAGGGTTTCATAAGAAAGGACCCTCTTATGTTTATGGTTCTCTTGAAGATGGCGTCTCATGTTCATTCCGGCACTAGCATTTAAAGTTTTTAGTTAACTTTTAAATGATAAAACCAATTCATCATTCGGACGGGAAACAAGATTAAAATAAAAGGACTTCATTTTATTCCTTCTATCTTCAAAAGTACATAAGCATTCGTTTGTTGAAAGAAAAAAAATTGCCACTACATGTGGCTAATTTGTACAACTTGTTTCTAAGGGGCTAGCTGCACAGTCTCTGGTCCCGATGAGACATTATTGTTCCCGGGTCTCGCAGCCCTAGCTTTCTTAGCAATCAAGTTTCTGTATTCTCATACTATTACCCCCCCCCCCCCTAGTGTTCGAATGCGAAAAATACGAATTGGAATACTAGAAGTATTGCTCCTTTGAGGAAAAACACTTGTGAAGTGATGAATAGCCTTTGGTCCGATGGCAAGTTTGATTTCCCAATAGGAATTTTGTCATCGAGCCAATGACTATCTAACCATCTCGAAGTGGTTTTTTGTTTCAATGCCTTGTCATTTAATGACCTTAAATATGCTAACGTCTTTTCCTTCGTAGTATGCTTTTCGTTGCTGCCTCGTTAATAACCTTGCTAGAAAAACCCAATTGGAACAAAAAATGGACGAAGGGAAAAAGTGTACAGCACATCTTTTCAGTATAAGCAGGATCTATCAGTAGTAATAACTTTTGAGGTGAGTCACGTTCCGGATGCTCGTCAATTTTATTCCATCTTGGTTCTCTAATTTTATGACCCTTTCACGGTGATAGGTGAAACCAGATAAGGGCTTTCCCAAGTCAAACTCAGCTTTACCGCATTGAGCTCTTGGGTGTTCTGAGTCAAGTTCCTCAAAACCAAATCTCCCACTTTAAAGTAGCGGAGATTGGCCCTTCGGTTCTAATATCTTTTCATTTTTTCTTTTTGGGCCACCATCCTTATGTGCGCTAAGTCCTTGCATTCGTCAAGAACCTCCAATCTGACCAGCAATGCCTCATTATTTACTTCTTCATCTGCCTGGAAGTACCGCAAAGCCGGTTCTCCTACTTCCACCAGGATCAAAGCTTCCGCACCGTGTACGAGAGAGAAAGGTGTCTCTCTCGTGCTCGACTTTGCCGTCGTTCGATATGCCCATAACACTCTCGATAACTCTTCGGGCCACTTGCCTTTGGCTACTTCCAACCACATTTTAAGGTTTGGAATAATCACCTCTTTGATTGATTTTGCCTGCCCATTTGCACTCGGATGTTATGGTGAAGATGTGATTCTTTTAATTTTCAGGTCTTCATGAAATTTTGTGACCTTGGAGCATATGAATTGTGGTCCATTGTCACATGCAATTTCCTTCATTATTTCGAACTGGTAAATTATATTTTCTCACAGGAAATCGACCACATTTCCCTCACTGATCTATTGGTAAGGACCTGCCTCAACCCATTTAGGTATTCAATCAGTTAAAGCTAAAAGAAACCTTACCTTCTGGGGACCTGGTGGCAGCGGTCCAACTATATCCATCTCCCATTTCATGAATGGCCTTGGGGATAGTATCGAATGCAGTAGTTCTGTCGGTTGGTACACCAACAACGCATGGCATTGACACTTGCCGCATTTTTGAACGAACGCCTTCGCGTCTTGTTCCATTCGAGGCTAATAGTATCCTGCTCTAACTAATTTTAGCACCAACGAATCTGCACTGGAATGATTCCTGCAGATCCCTTCATGAACCGCTCTCATGACGTAATCTGCTTCTGATGCTCCTAAACATCGGGCCAATGGGATTTGGAATGACCTTCTATATAGCTGACCCCCCAGAAGCTGTATCAAGCTGCTTTGGTGCGGAGTGCCCGGGATGCCTTTAGGTCTTCGGGCAGCTTGCCATGTTGAAGAAAATCGATAAACTCATTCTTCCAGTCCCAGACTAGGTTGATGGTATTTTCTTCACAATAACCATCCACATCCAGTACCGAATGCATAAGCTGCACGACAGTACCAAAATCTGATCTCTTCATTTCTATGGACGACCCCAAATTGGCTAATACATCCCATTCTACATTTTCTTCTCTCGGGATGTGGGTGATTAGCCACTCCCTGAATCGTGTGAGTAAAGCTTGCACTCTAATCACGTACTGTTGCATGCGTTCCACCTTTGTGTCAAAGATCTCATAAACTTGATTTACCACCAACTGTGAATCACATTTGATTTCTATGACCTCGAAGCCAAGTCCCCAAGCCAATTCGAGTCCTGCAATCAATACCTCATACTCCGAGCCCGGACCCTTTCACATTGGAAGCTCCATCCGTGAACAGGGTCCAAACTTCTGATGTCATTTTCGACACCATCACCGCTTCTTTTGCAGCCAAAGGTAGTAGCCCGGGACTGAAATCAGCCACAATGTCGGCCAAAACTTGTTATTTGATCACAGTTCTGGGCTTATACTCAATATCAAACTCGCTAATTTTAACTACCCATTTGGCCAGCCGTCTTTACAACTCAGGTTTGTGAAGTATCCATAGGGAGAAAGTTGTCACCACAGCTATCGAGCGGCACTAAAAATAAGGCCTAAGCTTTCGAGAAGCGACTACGAGAGCTAAGGCCATTTTTTCAAGGTGCAGATAACGAGTTTCCTCTCCCGACAAAATTTTTCTAACATAATAGACAGGAGATTGCGTACCTTCATCCTCCCGGACTAGAATGACACTTACCGCTACCTCCGAGGCCGCTAAGTATATCAGCAACTGTTTGCCTTTCTCCGATTTTGATAGCAGCGGAGGGCTTGATAGATAACGTTTCATGTCTTTTAAGGATGTTGGTATTCTGGAGTCCATTCGAAGTTTGTCTTCTTCTTTAGAAGTGAGAAAAAGTGATGACATTTTTCCGAAGACCGAGAAATGAACTTGCTTAGAGCAGCTAATCTTTCTGTTAGCCTTTGAACTACTTTTACCCTTGTCAGTTGGTCTAGCATGTCCTCAATGGCTTTGATCTTACCGAGATTGACCTCGATCCTTTCTTTGTGACACCATAAAACCTAAAAATTTACCGGATCTAACGTCGAATGCGCATTTTTTAGGGTTGAGCTTCATGTTGTGCTTCCTTATGATATCGAAGGTTTCTTGGAGGTGTTTTAAATGGTCACCTGCATTCAAACACTTGACCAGCATATCATATATGTATAATTCAATTGTTTTACCTATTTGTTTTTCGAACATCTTGTTCACGAGCCTCTAATAAATGGCTCCAACGTTTTTAAGCCCGAAAGGCATCACATTATTACAATATGTGCCAAAGTTTGTTATGAACGATGTTTTTTCCTAGTCCTCTGGGTTCATCTTAGCATTATTGTACCTATAATAAGCATCACGAAAACTCATTAACTCGTGTCCGGCCATGGAGTCAATTATTTGATCGATGTTCGACAGTAGGAACGAATCTTTCTGGCATGTCATATTCAAGTCCTTATAATCTACGCACATTCAAAATTTATTATTGTTCTTTGGATGTACAACTAGGTTAGCTATCCAGTCTGGATACTTTACCTCCTAGATTGAACCGATGTCAAGTAATCAAGTTACCTCTTCTTTGACAAATTTGTTTTTGAACTTGGCTAAAGGGCGCTTCTTCTGTCTTACCGGTGGACGTTTGGCTCCAAGCTTAGCTTGTGCACGACCACCTCTAGTGGGATACCTACCATATCCGCGTGCGACCATGCGAAACAATCAACACTAGTTTTAATGAAATCAATAAATCCTGACCTGAGCTCGGGGTAGAGTCCTGTCCCCAACTGGAATTTTCTCTCCAGGAATTTTTCGAACAAAGCCACTTGTTCGAGTTCTTCTGTCGTGGACTTGGTCGCTTCTTTTCTTCTGGTACCTAAAAATATCTTGGTACCTGGTGGGATTCCGATGACTCATCCTCTTTCACATCTTCATTCGATTCGGGAGCAGGCATTGGTTCCAGTAATTGCTACGAGATAAGCTCCTTCACTTTACTGTTAGGAAGCGATACCGTGTTCATTTCCCTTGTTACCTGTTGATCTCCTCTTATTTGTTTGATTCCCCCTAGAGATGGGAATTTCAGCAGTTGGTGATATATTGATGGTACGACCTTCATCTCATGTAGCTATGGTCTACAGAAACTTATGTTGTAGCCCATGTCGCTGCCCACCACTTCAAATAAGGTGGTTATCGTGACATGTGATAACTCGATAGGTCATCTTATCTTTTAGAATCTAATTCCACATTTTGAAGCATTAAATACCTCATTTAATGCTCCTCAATTTGCGTGCACAGTTCGGGCGTATTTTCAGACAACTTTTACATTAAAAGTTGATAAAATATAAACGTTTTGCCTTACAATCCATTTGGGTTGACTTCGGTCTATATTTTGAGCAAACGGACCTGGATTTGTGTTTAGGCAGTCCAAGTGGGTCCGTATCCTGATTTGAGACTTGGGCATATGCTCGAAATCAAATTCGCAAGTCCCTAGCCCAAGTTATCAGACTTTGTTGAAATTTGAAAGTTAAAGGCTTACTGAATTTGAAATGTTTGACCAATAGTTGACTTTTGGATATCGGGTCCGTATTTTGGTTACGGAACCCGGTATAGGTCCAATACTATATTTATGACTTGTCTGGGAAATTAGGTGACAAACGGAGTTGGTTTGATGTGATTCAGGCGTTCGGCTGAGAAAATAGAAGTTTCAAAGTTTCCTTGAAAATTTCATTTGATTTAGTGTTTAATTCGTAGTTCTAGGTGTTATTTTGGCGATTTGATCTCGCGAGCAAGTTCGTATGATATTTCCAGACTTGTGTGCACATTTGGTTTAGAGCCCCAAGGGCTCGGGTGAGTTACAGATAGGCTTCGGAGTGAGATTTGGACTTAGAACATTGCTGGTGTGCTTCAATTTTTGTT
Organism: Nicotiana attenuata; assembly: GCF_001879085.1. Lineage (NCBI taxonomy): Eukaryota > Viridiplantae > Streptophyta > Magnoliopsida > Solanales > Solanaceae > Nicotiana > Nicotiana attenuata. The sequence continues at coordinate 211,341 of NW_017670376.1, read as the reverse complement.
GTAGGCCTCAGACCTCGCAATTGCGAAGTCAGGCTTCGCATTTACGGCCACTAATGGATTCACATTTTCAAGCTACTCGTCACATTTGCGAAGGAGTAGCTGGGGAGGCCAGAATTCGCATTTGCGAACAAAACTTCGCATTTGCAAAGTAGGGCTGAGGCAAGCAGTGATCGCAATGGCGATCAAATGGTCGCAATTGCGGATGGTCAGAGTTCGCATTTGCGAAAGATTCTCCGCATTTGCGAAGAAATCAGAGATGGGAAGGACTTCGCATTTGCGGGGTTCACATTTGCGGGGTCACATTTGTGAACCCCAAGTCGCAAATACGACATTTGCAATTGATCAAAATGGGAGTTAGACGGGATTTTGCTCATTCTCTCAAATTTTCGAACTTAATAACCTTGGAGGCGATTTTTCAAAGGACTCTTCTTCCCCAAATCATTGGTAAGTGATTCTAAACTAGTTTCTTTTAATCTTTCACTACATATCCTAAGATTTCAACCTAAAATCTAGAGTTTTCATGGTGGAAATTGGGGGTTTGGGTAGAAATAGGGATCTTTTTAAAATGGGGATTTAGACCTCCAATTGAGGTCGGATTCCAAAACAAATTACATAACCGAGCTCGGGGGTAAATGGGTAATCGGGTTTTAATCCGAATTTCGGGTTTGGACCAAGCGGGCCCGGGAGTTAACTTTTGTTGACTTTTTCAATAATGACCTAAATTGAATTATTTGCAATCGTGGGTAGTTCCTAAGGCTTAATTTGAATCGTGTGGTTGGTATTTTTCTAGATTCTATTGGTTCGGACACTTGTTTGAAAGCCAAAGCTGTGGTTGAGCTTTGAGTTTGGTCTTTTGGAGCAAGGTAAGTGTCGTGGTTAACCTTGACTTGAGGGATTATGACTTATTTGTCCATTTGCTACATGTTTAGATGTTGGGTACAATGTATATGTGAGGTGACGAGTGCTTATGCATTGTTGTTTGGTTAAAGCATGCGGGTGGGACTTGTTTCTTGCAATTATTGATTCCTTTGACCATGTTATCCATGGTCAAACTAGTTATTTGATAAATTGATTATTCATATCGTGTTTAAGGGCTTTGGTGATAATTGAGTATTGCTTCCAAGTTGAAATTGGTATTGTAGAACCATTGTTGAAGTAAGACTTATATTTGTTGGTCCTATCTCCCTGTTATTACTTGTTCATTGTTATGTAGTAAGGGAGAGTATTAATGTAGGAAGGGTGATGCCGTGTCGTTTGTGAGTGCTAATGCACGAAGGGTGATGCTGCGCCATGCTATGAGAGTTAATTCACGAAGGGTGATGATGTGTCGTTTCTATTGATTTATACTGTGAGTGAGAGTAAAAGCACGAAGGGTGATGCCTTGCATTATCGTTGTTCCGTTGTGAGGATGAGAGTAAAAGCATGAACGGTTATGCCGTGCAATTTTCTTCATTGTTCTTAACTGTTTTTACTGGTTAAAGACATATTGACTGTTTTGGTTATCACATCCATTGTACCTCTCGTATCATCTGTTTCCCTTAGCACGTCCCCCTCCCAATATTACCTGTTTAGCTTTTATCTGTTGTTATCCTGTACATGTACTGTTATTTGCACAGGTTTATTATGAAAGTGTCTTGTCATAGCCTCGTCACTACTTCATCGAGGTTAGGCTCGACACTTACGAGTACATGGGATCGGTTGTACTCATACTACACTCTGCACTTCTTATGCAGAATTTGGTACCGGCCCTAGCTGTGCTTCAGTTGGAGCAGATTGGACTTTCTTATTCGGAGACTCGAGGTAGATCTGTTGGCGTCCGCAGACCTTTAAGTCCCCTTCCATTTTTCTTATTTCATTGTTTTGTTCTTTCAAAATAGTTGTATTTCTTTCAGACTTTATTTATAGTAAAATCTAGAAGCTCGTGAGTTGTGACTCCAAATCCAAATTGTAGTAGATATTGGGCTTTTATGTAGTTCCACAATTGATTTTATTTCATTTTTGGTTTAATTGACTTTATCAATTGAGATTGAAAGAAATTTACTAAACGATTCTCTAACGTTGGCTTACCTAGCAAGTGAAATGTTAGACGTCATCATGGTCCCAAAGGTGAGAATTCCGTGTCGTGACAAGTTGGTATCAGAGTACTAGGTTGCCTATGTCTCACAATTCATGAGCAAGCTTAGTAGAGTCTGGAGGATTGGTACGGAGATGTCTGTACTTAGCTTCCAGAGGCTATGAAGTTTTGGAACAAGTTTCACTTCTATACTTCTCTGTCATGCAATTTTGGTTCTATCATTGCTAATTGAACTCTTCTACTCTTGTTCTCTCACAGATGGCGAGAACACGTATTGCATCTTCAGCTGAGCAGTAGCAAGAGTCCCCAGTGGAATCTCCTCCGAGGGGCAGGGGTCGAGGCTGAGGTCGTGCCAGAGGCCGAGGTAGGGGCAGAGCTCAGCCTAGAGCTCAAGTAGCAGTACCAGTAGTGGAGCCTCAGGTGGAGTTTGATGAGGAGGCTCCAGCCCACACTGTGCCTGTCGGACCAGCTCAGGTCCCGGAGGGGTTCATTGCCACCCCCATGATTTAGGACGCCTTAGTCCGTTTAGTGGTCCTTATGGAGCGCGTGGCCTAGGACGGTACATTTCCTATGGCACCAGCTGTCTCTCAGGCTGTGGGAGGAGCACAGACTCCCGCTACTCACACTCCGGAGCAGATGGCTCCCTAGTTTCAAACTCCAGCAGCCCAGTCAGTTGGGGTAGTTAAGCCGGTTGTTGTGGCACAGGTCACAGATGGACCAGTTATGTCTTCTGAGGGCTTATTGAGATTGGACAAGTTCACCAAGCTCTTTCCAGTTCACTTTATTAGTGCACCTTCTAAGGACCCACAAGATTATCTTTATCGCTGCCATGAGGTGTTGTGGAACATGGTGATAGTGGAGACCATTGGGGTCGATTTTGCTGTGTTCCAGATGATGGGTTCCACCAACAGATGGTAGAAGGACTTTGTATGGACCAGACCAACTGGGTCGCCTTCTCTTACCTGGGACAAGTTCTATCAAATATTTCTTGAGAAGTTCCTTCCTGTCACAGTGAGAGAGGACTATCGCAAGCAGTTCGAGCGTCTTCAGCGGGACACTATGTCTGTCACCCACTATGAGACCTGCTTTGTGGATGTGGCCCGTCATGCTATTCTTCTACTTCCTACCGAGAGAGAGAGGGGGTGAGGAGGTTTATTGAGGGACTTGCTCAGCCTATGTCGCCAGGTGAGGAGGTTGCAGATGCCTAAGGATACCGGGAGTGAGATTTCTTTTCAGACGGCTGCCAATGTCCCCAGGTGAGTCGAGATGGTTCTAGCAAAGTGGGAGGTCAGGGTCTGACAAGAGGCCTCGTCATTCCGGTGGATTCAGTGGTGCCTCATCTGGAGGTAGTGGTACTTTTGGTAGGGGACATCCTCCCAGACCGTTTCATTCAGCACTCCAGGCATCCCATGGTGCTTCAGGTGATCGTGGCCCTCATATGCATTATTCGGACCAGCTAGCCTACAGTGCACCACCAACTTCTATTAGTGCACCTTCCCTCCAGAGTACTTAGGGAGGGTACTCAGGACGATAAGGTCAGTTTCAGGGTCAGCAATCACAGCAGTCGAGGTCCTTTTATACTTATGGTGATCCGAGGCACATTGCTAGATTTTGCGCTCGAGCATCAAGCATTTCACAACATCAGAGTTCTCGTGCCATGGTCCCGGAATCAAGTGCTTCACCGCCTGATCAACCAGTTGGAGGTAGGGGTCAGACAACTAGAGGTGGAGGTCAGGCCATTAGAGATGGAGGTCAGGCCGCTAGAGGTGGAGGCCAGCCAGCTAGGCCCATCCTAGAGATGTAGTTCAGAGTGGTAGGGCCCAGCCCCGATGCTATGCTTTTCCAGCCAAGCTTGAGGCTGAGCATCTGACTCTATTATCACATGTACTATTTCAATTTGCATAGAGATGCTTCAGCTCTATTTTATACGGGTTCTACTCATTCCTACATGTCATCCCATTTTGCTTCATATTTTGTTGTGCCTCGTGATTCTTTGAGTGCTCCTGTGTATGTGTCCACACCTGCGGGAGATTCTATTGTTGTAGATCGTGTTTATCGTTTGTGTGTTGTTACTATCGGGAGTCTTGAGACTTGTGTAGATCTTCTACTTCTCGATATGATAGATTTTGATGTTATCTAAGGTATGGATTGTCGTACCCCTTTTTCTCGCGAAATCGGGTTGTGACACGTGACAACTCTTTTAAGGAAGGTGTTAAAAGAGAGAGTCTCCACCTAACGGTTTTAAGGTGCATTAGGGCACCTATTTTCAAATAACTCTAGTTTATCCAGTTTGCGTCACCAATGATCGGGTAAGGGCTCAAAATACCTTGAAGAGAAGGTGTTCGACACTCTTCGAGGTCCATAACTATGGGTCCCAGCCGAACTCAAATAATATGAATTAGTCAGCTAAACAAAGACAGGGAGAAAGAAGAAGTTTGGGAAAATTCAATATTAAAAGACTTTAAATAAATACAAACACTTGACTTACAAATAAATAGAAATAGGATGGGGGGGGGGGTCCTAAGGTTTTTAGCCTAAAAGATCACCCCGTGCAACATAATAATACTTCGTAACTCTGTTTGAATAGGGTGTTGCTCATATTATACAGCGAGCACAGACTAAAATCTCCTGCTACCCGATTACTTTTTTCAAGTTGTTACCTAAAGCGCACTAGTTCAATTATAAATCGTGCCTTATACGTGCACTACCCGTCCCATGCTTATGGCCCATGAGGCTTTGGACCTCTATTTAGGGTGGTTCTAGACTTTACCTAGTTTGCTCAAAAATGACAAATCTAAGCGACATTCAAAACATGTAGGACTACACATAAGGTGCAACAAATGGCTCAAGTTAGCCTCCACATGTAAATGACAAATCTATGCGACATTCAAAACATGTAAGACTACACATAAGGTGCAACAAATGGCTCAAGTTAGCCTCCACATGTAAACAACAAATGCACGCTAACAGGTTTGTAATGAGGAATTTTCAGAACCTTAAGCCGACATGATTTCTACGTGACAAAGCATCAAAGCATACAAGCATTTTCAAAGGCCAGGCGTCGTTTATCTCTAAATGATTATACGGTTTGCATGCTGATTTGAAATTGCAGATTTCCAGTATTTTATCCTATAGACGCTGCATTTAAGTGACTTACACTCCAGGTGATAGTGAAGTCTATTAGGATAAACTCAGAATTGCTCATACTTTCTAACAGTGGCCTAAGTGAAATTATAAACAAAGTTGAGAGGTGAAATATTAGATATTACTAAGTCGGATGATGGTATCCTATAGATAGGATCTCTAATAATTAAGACTTGGGACCTAGTTTATTGTTATACTTAGTCCTATAGGCATGATTTCTACTAAACAGTGCAAGACAATAGCAAATGAAGTGATCAAAATCCTATAGGCATGATTGCTAGTGAATATGCAGAGGCGAATTGAAAGAGGGTTTATAGACATTTATTCCTATAGGCAGGTTTTCTAGCAACAAGAACAATTGCAGCATTTGAATTCATGTTTGCTAACAAGCAGTGTATATATGTATTCTTCCCCTAATGACATGATTTCTATAGTGCAAATATAGCGAGTGAACCAATGAGTCCTATAGGCGTATTATCTACCCATTTTCATGCAAACATTAAGAATCTACCCATTCCCCGTTTTTACTAACACCCAGTTGTTTATTATAAAATTATTACAGGCCCAATAATAAACATAATTACAAGTACTGTACAAATAATGATGTAGGCCCATAGCAGGCCCAAAAGGAAACACCCAGCATTGCCTAGGCCTCGAATAACTTTCACGCAGCATACCCAGGAACCATATTCATCAGCACAACCCAGATTTCATAGAAGAACTTAAGCTAGATCACACGAGCATAGATTGACCAACCAATTTACATATTCAATAGACAAGAAGAAAAAGTTGAGTGTCAGGAATAGTGCAGGTCTCAGTAGTAGAGGGAATGACTAAAGGACCCTAAATCCTAGTGTGTCAGAGTGCACAAGGGTCTCAAATGTACCTCGAGCAGTGCTCACACTATGGAGGGCAGTAGTAAGAGTCTTGGTGGCCTTGGCTTTCAGCCGGCCAAGAATGATAGGTTCAAAATAGCATATGTAACAAATGAGAGAGAGTGGACAATGGTTAAGGGGCAGAAGTTGAGAACACAGAGCAACAAGTCACAAGACATAGAATAAGGTTTAGCAAGACTCAGAAGTAGGTGCAACAAGGTTTCAACACTTAGTAAAGTAACATAGAAACCACATATTGAAATAGTTAGGGGAAAAACAAGTTTACAAGATTAATAGAAGTTATCATGATCAAATACACAATACCAAACTAGTTGAAAACCTAAGAGGTCCAAATTATGCTAAGTGTACATCTTAGTGCCACAAGACAAACATGTTAACTCTTATCAGGAAGCAAGATTGCATACAGACATTATAGGGAGCAGACATCATGACAAATCAAGTAGTCATTGCAGGAACAGGGAATTAGGTGGGCCAAAGACATACTGAGGGACATATATTAACTGGGAAGCAGGATCATGGTTGATAGAAAAGTTCTTAACAACATATTAGAACACTTTACATATGCAAAACTATTATTCCAGAGATTCAGAACAGAGTGGGAAAGTAAAATCATGTCAAATAGCACATGTTGGCATTCTAGCATTGACACGGTAGACTAATTGACTAAATAAGGTCCATATCATGCCATGAAACAAAATAGTTCAAACATGATAAAGAAAACAGGTTGAAGCAGCTTGTTAAGATCATAGACAATCACTAATGGGGTATGGGATCAAATGAGTGTGCTAAATGACAAGCAGCTGGAAAACATGTCATAGTTAACAAAGGAAAATCTAACACAGGTCATTACAAAACATGAAGTATTCATTACACAGATTTAGGGCAAAGCAAGTAAGCATGTTTAGGAACACTAAGGCACTAATACACTAGTTAAACGAACTTAAGAGGGTCGGATTATCTAATTTAGACTTAGACAATACCAGGACTAGCATAATTAGGAGAAAGTTAAATGCTAAAAAGACTTAAACAAGTGTAAAGTTGGAAGAGTCAGACATAAAGGTAACCTAGAGACATATTAAACCATGAGTCAAAGACACATAAGGATGTAATTGCAAAAGTCAAGTGGCTTACCAGTTAAATGGATAACAATAAAGAATAAAAGATCCACAAGAACTCATAAACCTCGATGCGTCAAAGTTCCCAAAAGCTTCAAAAGAACCCTGGGAAATGCTCGCACCAAGAGAAAGATCAAACAGTAGACTCTCAGTGGCCTTGGATTTCAGCCGGCTAAAATAAGGTACAGAACAAGATAATGAAGGAATAACATAACAGAGTTTCAAATTTAGTGAGATTATAGCGATTCAAAGTCTGTCTCAAAGGGGAATGGGGAGGGGTTTATGTAGTAGTAGAAATTGAGCAAGTAAACAAGGAAAGCTGTAAAATCAAACATAAATGAGGAAGTATTAACATGCAGAATCAATAAAAATGGATTTAGGGAAAAAATAGGTAAACCCTAGTTGACAGAAATCGGAAATTAACCGGAGATCCTAGCTAATCGAACCCATATAGCCTTGATATAAATGTATGTGGACGAGATTTTGCCCAGATTCAAGCGATTGAAGTTGAACGGGCCCAAATCTGTGAGATGGTACTTGCCATGTTTAGGCAAGTACTAAGTGATACAATAGTCTCGCAAGTAATTCTGAGATAACACATAAAAGGCAAGAAAATCATGCAAGGAACCCATGATTCAAACGGATTCGGAGAAGATTGAGAAGGCGACTGGGGTTTCTGAGGGAGGGAGGAGTGTTTGAGGGAGGCTGCTGAAGAGAGAATGGTCTCTAGGGTTTTGGGGTGGGGATATAAGGAGAAATGGGGGAAATGTTATGAGTTGTTGATCACTTTTGATCAACGGCTGGGATTTGAGAAGAGTTGGGAGGCCAGAGATTTGGGGGTTTTGGTCCGAAATTGATACCAATTTTGGGCCAGGTTTTAAAAATAAAAAATTAGGGGAAAAATAATTTAATAAATCAATTAAATAATATATAAAAATTTCATTTATGCAAAGTAAAATTTTGAAATAATAGTAGAAGAATATAAAAATGTAGTATATGATTTTGACCCTGAATAAAATGAGAAATGCAATACAAATGTAAAATATAGGCTATTATTGCAAGATTGTGCAAATAGCCTAAAATACTAATGTAATTACATAAAAGAGTAAAATACCTGAAGAAAATATTATAGATGCAAAGATAATAATTTTAGGTAATTGAGTCATCCAAAAAATAATTTGAAGGAATAATTAATAAATATTAAAATAATTTGAATGCAGAAAAATCAATTTAAAAGCTCTTAAAATATGGAAATTGCTTGTATAGATTTGTAAACTAAATAATGACGCGAAATTGATGTTTTGAAAGTTTATATATATATATATATATATATATATATATATATATATATATATATATATATATATATATATATATATATATATAGTGTGATAAGGTTACAACCAATCCATGTTGATACCCAATTTCGCCCTTACATTTTTTCAATACATATATATATATATTGAAAAAATGTGAGGGCGAAATTGGGTATCAACATGGATTGGTTGTAACCTTATCACATTATATTTGATTGTCTTGCCAAGATGGTGACCTTAGCCTTGCCGAGGTTGTCTCGTTAGAGGGGAAAGGGACTCCTAGTCATTCTACTAGTAGGGTTATCTCTTACATGAAGGCTCGGCGTATGGTCGAGAAGGGGTGTCTAGCTTATTTGGCTTATGTCCGCGATTCTAGTGCAGAGGTTTCTTCCATGGAATCAGTACCAGTTATTCGTGAGTTTCTAGAGGTGCTTCATGCAGACCTGCCGGGGATGCCACCCGATAGGGATTGACTTTTGTATTGATTTGGCTTCGGGCACTCAGCCCATTTCTATTCTGCCATACCATATGGCCCCGCCAGAATTGAAAGAATTGAAGGAACAGTTGCAAGATTTACTTGATAAGGGCTTCATTAGACCTAGTGCCTCACCCTGGGTGCTTCTGTGTTGTTTGTAAAGAATAAGGATGGATCGATGAGGACGTGCATAGATTATCAGCAATTGAATAAAGTCACCATCAAGAACAAGTATCTACTGGCGAGGATTGATGACTTATTTGATCAACTTCACGGCGCCAAGGTGTTTTGAAAGATCTATTTGAGGTCTGGCTACTATCAGTTGAGGATTAGGGCATCCGATGTCCTTAAGACAGCTTTTCGGACTCGGTATGGGCATTATGAGTTTGTAGTGATGTCATTTAGGCTGACAAATGCCCCAGTAGCATTTATGGATTTGATGAACCGGGTGTTCAAGTCATATCTGGATTCCTTTGTGATTGTGTTTATTGATGATATCTTGATCTACTCCCGCAGTCGAGAGGAGCACGAACAACATCTTCGGATCGTACTTCAGACTGTGAGAGACAGCCAGTTATATGCTAAGTTTTCAAAATGTGAGTTTTGGTTGGACTCGGTCGCTTTTTTGGGGCATGTTGTGTCGGTAGAGGGTATTCAGATGGATCCTAAGAAGATTGAGGCAGTTCAAAGCTGGCCTAGACACACTTCAACTATAGAGATCCGGAGTTTCTTGGGTTTGGCGGGTTATTATCGTCAGTTTGTGGAGGGATTCTCATCTATAACAGCCCTATTGACCAGGTTGACCCAGAAGGGTGCCCCGTTCAGATTGTCAGACGAGTGTGAGGCGAGCTTTCAGAAGCTCAAGACTACTTTGACTACGGCGCCGGTGTTGGTGTTGCCCACAAGTTCAGGATCTTATACGGTATATTATGATGCATCTCGTATTGGACTTGGTGCGATATTGATGCAGGATGGCAGGGTGATTTCATATGCGTCCTGGCAGCTGAAGGTTCACGAGAAGAATTACCCTGTTCATGACTTAGAGTTGGCAGCCATTGTTCATGCGCTGAAGATTTGGAGGCACTATCTTTACGGCGTCTCGTATGAGGTGTTCACAGATCATCGGAGCTTGTAGTATTTGTTCAAACAAAAGGAGCTCAATTTGAGGCAGAGGAGGTGGTTTGAGCTATTGAAAGACTATGATATCACCATCTTGTATCATCCCGGGAAGGCCAATGTGGTGGCCGATGCTTTGAGTAGAAAGTCAGTGAGTATGGACAGCCTTGTGTTCATTACAGTTGGTGAGAAACTGCTTGCATTAGATGTTCAGGCCTTGGACAATCAATTCGTGAGGTTGGATGTTTCTGATCCCGGTCATGTTCTAGCTTGTACAGTCGTTCGGTCATCATTGTTTGAGCGCATCCGGGAGCGGCAGTATGATGACCCTTATTTTCTAGTCCTTAGGGACGGTGCGGAAAATGATGCCAAGCAGGTTACTGTTGGAGTTTTGAGGATGCAGGGTCGTGTTTGTGTGCCTAATGTGGATGGACTTCGTGAGTTGATTCTTGAGGAGGCCTACAGTTCCAGGTATTCTATTCATCCGGGCGGCGCCAAAATGTATCAGGACTTGCGGCACCATTATCGGTGGATGAGGATGAACAAGTATATAGTTGCATATGTAGCTCGGTGTCTAAATTGTCAGCAAGTAAAGTATGAGCATCAGAGACCTGGTGGTTTGCTTCTGAAGATAGAGATTCCTGAGTGGAAGTGGGAGCATATCACTTTGGATTTCGTGTTTGGACTCCCACGGACTTAAAGGAAGTTCAATGCAGTTTAGGTCATTGCGGATAGGCTGACTAAGTCAGCGCATTTCATTCTTGTGGGACTTACCTAATCTTCAACGCGGTTGGAAGAGATTTATATTCGCTAGATAGTTCGTCTTCACGGCATGCCCGTGTCTATCATTTCTGATTGAGGTACGCAGTTCACCTCGCACTTCTCGAGGGCAATATAGCGTGAGTTGGCCACGTTGGTTGAGTTGATCTCAACATTTCATCCTCAGACGGACAGACATTTCGAGCGCACTATTTAGATATTGGAGGATATGCTTCGTGCGTTTGTTATAGACTTTGGAGTTTCTTGGGTTCAGTTCTTGCCACTTGCGGAGTTTGCCTACAACAACAGCTACCAGTCGAGCATTCAGATGGCTCCCTATGAGGCATTATACGGTAGGTGGTGCCGACTGCCGGTTGGATGGTTCGAGTGGGGGGAGGCTCAGTTGTTGGGTACAGATTTGGTACAGGACACCTTGGATAAGGTCAAGATTATTCAGGATCGACTTCGCTCGACCCAATCCAGGCAGAAGAGTTACGCCGACCATAGAGCTCGTGATATTGCATTTATGGTTGGAGAGAGAGTGTTGCTCCGGGTATCACCCATGAAGGGTGTAATGTGGTTTGGAAAGAGGGGCAAGTTGAGCCCTAGGTTTGTCGGACTTTTCGAGATTCTTCAGAGAGTGGATGGCTTACAAGCTCGCTTTGCCACCCAGCTTATCAGCATATCACCCGGTATTCCATATGTCCATGCTTTGGAAGTATCATGGCGATCCATCCCACGTGTTAGATTTCAGTTCTGTCCAGCAGGCCAAGGATTTTACTTATGAGGAGGAGCCGGTGGCTATTTTAGCCCGGAAGGTTTGTTAGTTGAGGTCTAAGAGTTATCCTTCAGTTCGAGTGCAGTGGAGAGGTCAGCCCGTCGAGGCAGCTACTTTGGAGTCCGAGTCGGACATGCGGAGTAGTTATCCCCACCTTTTCACCAGTCCAGGTACTTTTCTATGTCCGTTCGAGGACGAACGATGTTTTGAGGTGGTGAATGTGATGACCCTATAGGTCATCTTATGTTTTAGAACCTAATTCTGCGTTCAAAGCCTTAAATACCTCATTTTAGTCCTCTTTGATTTGAGTGCACATTCCGGACGTGTTTCCGTAAAGCTTTTATGTTAAAACAGATAAAATATGAACTTTTTGCCTTAGAATCCATTTGAGTTGACTTCTGTCAACTTTTTGAGCAAATGGACCCGGATTTGTATTTTGACGGCCCCGATAGGTCTGTATCGTGATTTGGGACTTGGGCGTATGCCCGGAATTGAATTCAAAAGTCCCTAGCCCGAGTTATAGGACTTTGTTAAAATTTGAATGTTAAAGGCTTAATGAATTTGAAATGTTTGACAAATGGTTGAATTTTTTATATCAGGTCTGTATTTTGGTTCCGAGGTAGAAAAATGGATGATCTATTCTCTTTTTTTTCAAAAAAATCATCTTGGAGATTGTGTAATGCTTACTCTCAAACTCTTCGTTTACACAGTAGTGATATTTTTTGTTTCTCTCTTCATCTTTGGATTCCTATCTAATGATCCCGGACGTAATCCTGGACGTGAAGAATAAAATAAGGGCTCCTAGAATATGGCGCCCTTGGGGCTTTCTATTTGATTGTATCGAAAGGCCCAATAAATTGGGATTTCCCTATTGGTCCAGGTCATTTCGGGGCAAGCGGATCATTTATGATGAAGAGGTAATCTATTATTGACAACTTCGTCCCAACTTCTTTAACTGTAAAAGACTACAATATCCTAGATTCACGACTTGTCTCAAACAAGAGAAAGAAACAAGCATAAAATCTTTTTTATAGATATTCCGGGTATAGGTCCAATACTATATTTATGACTTGTCTGTTAAATTGGGTGAGAAACGGAGGTTGTTTGACGTGATTCGGACGTCTGGTTGTGAAAATAGAGGTTTCAAAGTTTTTTTGAAAATTTCATTTGATTTGGTGTTCAATTTGTAGTTCTAGGTTTTATTTTGGCGATTTGATCGCGCGAGCAAGTTCGTATGATATTTTAGACTTGTGTGCACATTTAGTTAGATCCACGAGGGCTCGGCTGAGTTTTGGATAGGCTACAGAGTGATATTTGGACTTAAAACATTGCTAGTGTGCTTCAGTTTTTGTTGCAGGCCTCAGACCTCGCAATTGCGAGGTCAGGCTTCGCATTTTCGGCTGCTGATGGATTCGCATTTGAGAGCTACTCATTGCATTTGCGAAGTGTAGCTGGGGAGGCCGGAGTTCGCATTTGTGAACAAAACTTCGAATTTGCGAAGTGGGGCTGGGGCAAGCAGTGATCGCAATTGCGATCAAATGGACACAATTACAGATGGTCAGAGTTCGCATTTGCGAACAATTCTTTGCATTTGCAAAGAGAGCAGAGATAGGAAGGACATCGCATTTGCGATGGTTTCTTCGCATTTGCGATGGCGTCATCGCATTTGCGGGGTTCGCATTTGCGGGGTTCGCATTTGCGAACTCCAGGTCACAAATGCGACATCTGCAACTGATCAAAATGGGAGTTAGACGGGGTTTTTGTTCATTCTCTCAAATTTTCAAACTTAAGAAACCTAGAGGCGATTTTTCAAAGGACTCTTCTTCCCTAAATCATTGGTAGGTTATTCTAAACTAATTTCTATCAATCTTTCACTATATTTCCTAATATTTCCTAATATTTCAACCTAAATATAGAATTTTCATGGGAAATTGGGGGTTTGGGTAGAAATAGGAAATTTTGTAAAATGGGGACTTAGACCACCAATTGAGGTCGGATTCCAAAACAAATCACATAACCGGGCTCGGGGGTGAATGGGTAATCGGGTTTTGTCCGAATTATTGGTTTGGACCAAGCGGGCTCGGGAGTTGACTTTTGTTGACTTTTTCAATACTGACCTAAATTGAATTTTTTGCAATTGTGGGTAGTTCCTAAGGCTTACTTCGAATCGTTTGATTGGTAATTTGCTAGATTCTATTGGTCCGGAGGCTTGTTTGAAGGGCAAAGCTGTGGTTGAGCTTTGAGTTTGGCCTTGGAGCGAGGTATGTGTTGTGGTTAACCTTGACATAAGGGATTATGACTTATTTGTCTATTTGCTACATGTTTAGATGTTGGGTACAACATGTATGTGGGTGACGAGTACTTATGCATTGTTGTCGGGTTAAAGCATGCGGGTGGGACTTGTTTCTTGCAATTATTGATTCCTTTGATCATGTTATCAATGCTTAGACTAGTTATTCGTTAAATTGATCATTCTTATGGTGTTTATGGGGTTTGGTGATAATTGAGTATTGATTCCAAGTTGAAATTTGTATTGTGGAACCGTTGTTGAAGTAAGACTTATACTTGTTGGTCCTATCTCCCTGTTATTACTTGTTCATTGTTATGTGGTAAGGGAGAGTGTTAATGCACGAAGGGTGATGCCAAGTTGAAATTGGTATTGTGGAACCGTTGTTGAAGTAAGACTTATACTTGTTGGTCCTATCTCCCTGTTATTACTTGTTCATTGTTATGTGGTAAGGGAGAGTGTTAATGCACGAAGGGTGATGCCAAGTTGAAATTGGTATTGTGGAACCGTTGTTGAAGTAAGACTTATACTTGTTGGTCCTATCTCCCTGTTATTACTTGTTCATTGTTATGTGGTAAGGGAGAGTGTTAATGCACGTAGGGTGATGTCGTGTCGTGCCGTTTGCGAGCGTTAATGCACGAAGGGTGATTCCGTGCCATTTCTATTGATTTATACTGTGAGAAAGAGTAAAAGCACAAAGGGAGATGCCGTGTATTATCATTGTTTCATTGTGAGGATGAGAGTAAAAGTACGAAGGCGGATTCCGTGCAATTTTCTTCATTGTGCTTAATTGTTTTTTTACTGGTTAAAGACATATTGACTTTTATGGTTATCATTTCCATTGTACCTCTCGTATCATCTATCCCCCTTAGCATGTACCCCTCCCGATATTAAATGTTTAGCTTTTATCTATAGTTATCTTGTACACGTACTGTTATTTGCACAGGTTTATTATGTAGGTGTCTTGTCATACCCTCGTCACTACTTCATCGAGGTTAGGCTCGACACTTACGAGTACATGGGGTCGGTTGTACTCATACTACACTCTGTACTTCTTGTGCAGATTTTGGTACCATCCCTAGTTGTACATGAGTTGGAGCAAGTTGGATCTTCTTATTCGTAGACTCGAGGTAGATCTATTGGCGTACGCAGACCTTGAAGTCGCCTTCCATTTTTCTTATTTCACTGTTTCTTTCCTTTCAAAATAGTTGTATTTCTTTCTAACTTTATTTGTAGTAAAATCTAGAAGCTCGTGAGTTGTGACTCCAGATCTGCATTGTAGTTGATACTGGGCTTTTATGTTATTCAACAATTTATTTTATTTCATTTTTGGTTTAATTAACTTTATCTATTGAAATTAAAAGAAATTGACTAAACGGTTCTCTAACGTTGGCTTGCCTAGAAAGTGAAATGTTAGGCGCCATCACGGTCCCGAAGGTGGGAATTCAGGGTCGTGACATGAACCCTTCGGCATTTGTGGGCAGCGAGATCTCCGCACGGGTTTTCATGCTCGCTAAGTTGAACCTCGCGAGGAGCTTTGTTGCCGGAATGATGCTTCCGGTAAGTTGGGCTTGTTCCAGCACCTTCTATTTAATGTTGTTGGCTGAACTTCCTAGGTATACCAAAACACGTTTAATTTTGAAATCTAGGATGTTAAAAGAAATTACCAGGGCATCATTGTGCGGCAGAAGAAGTCCATCGGCTTCTTCTTTCATGAAGGTAATGTCGTCTTTGGCGACTTCCCGGAGTCTCTTTGTCACAACCCAAACCGAAGGGCTGCGACGGGCACCTGATGCCTTACCCAATCGAATACTAGCTTAACGTGTCATCGTGTCATACTATCATAGGTAAATGAGCCGGAAAGGCCTGCATGAGATAACCAGAATAAACATAAGCGAATGCTAGACATAGGACGACATGATATAGAAAATTATACGCGTGACATACGGGCATATAAGGCCAACATGATCATTTGTACACTCAAAACATAGGCCGATAAACCCATACAAGTATCCATATACATGACATCTGTCTACAAGCCTCTAAGAGTACATAAACGTAATAAAGGTCTGGATAGGGCCCCGCCATACCAATCAATACAGGTCCAAATCATACTGACCAAATAGGCAACTCCGGAGCAAGTGGAGTGCACCAACACCTTCCGGTGAGCTGATAGCCTACTAGGAGGACTGTCGACCTGTCTATCGGGACCTGCGGGCATGAAATGCAGTGTCCCCGGGCAAAAGCGATGTTAGTACAAATAAAGTACCGAGTATGTAAGGCATGAAAGAAACATGGTGTAAAGAACTCAACATGTAAGTCTGAATATCTCTATGAATCGTGAAACATTTATAATGTCATGCATATGCGTGTAAATGTCATAACATGCATAGGTATATGAGTACATTACATCATCAAGTCTCTGAGGGTATCCCATCATATCATCTCAGCCTCTGTGGGCGAAATCATCAACGTATACCAGCTGATCACGTGGTGATGCATATATGACGCCATAAACTTTCCCCATACCCCGTATACATACAATATATGTGTATATAATGTCATCTAGTCATGGGTCAATGTACATGTATAAATGAATGCAATGCATAAGAAGTAAGTCAATATGATCTCTCGGAATGTCATAAGATCATTATGCCTTCGATTAATATCATGAAATAAACATTATCAACTTACATATTTTCTAAGACCCATGAACAGATGATAGAATAATAGGACACATGGGGAATCAAGAACATAGGAACTCCTAGTACTTTTAAGAATAGTGTCATTTGTGAAACTTGCGTGTTTGCTCGTTTCGTTGGTATCATATGGATCATGCCAAAAGAAAAAGAAAGGATAGCCTTATACACCTTTGTCGTTTACCTAACCACACAACATCTGTTCAAGAATTGCCCATCTATGATTATATGGCCCCACTAATGGGCTTGGGAAGATGGGTCTTGGGCTACCCCAAGAATTGCCCGTCTCTATCAGTTTCCATTCCCTTTTAATTTGATGCACAAGCTCTAAGTAGGTGATGCACCTACTTGTCACCTACTTAATCAAGTAGGTGATTCATGTTGGTCCTTTATCCATTTTGAAACATGTGTCTCATCCTCATTAAACAATTTAGACATGTGTCGTTGTTCAAGAAAGTAGGACGGAAAGTAAGTTGGTGAAGCAAGCACATCGAGTAAGCAATCAGCTCGTTATTATTTGTCTAAAATCTCCTTTCTCACGTTTAAGTGCATTCCTCCTCAACCCAGTCATTTGTAAGTTGAACAAAAATACGGAAGGTAATATCATTAGATCACTTTATATACTTTCAAAGAGAATCTCATTTCCGAGCTTACATCAATTGAATTACGACGTACTTTCATGTACGAAAACATGGGGTGTAACATCATTCCCCTCTTTGGAACATTTGTCCTCGAATGTTGACTGATGCACTTATCATTCTCATAACCTATAGCTCTTGCCAATACTTTAATACTCTCCTTGCCATCTAGGCAACTATTCTGTGAATAAATCCAAAGGCCGGGGCGTTCCCCCCTTTAGACCTCTTTCTCACACCACGACTTGTGGTCGGAATTCTTCCAATCTCATAACTATTGCTACCTTCTGTCATGCAGTCTATACGACTTTTTCCTTGTATGTGTGCCTATGCAACTCTTCTCTCATTTTTCATCAAACTTGTAGCCAATCTCTAGGCCTCACTTTGTGAACATATATAGAATTATGACAAGTTGTCCCTCTGGGCGTCTATGGCTTTACTACATCTGATAGAATATAAGGGTCCACAAAACTCTATAAAGAACCGGGTTCTCTACCAGGTCAAATAATAAACACACACACAGCAGTAAATAAATGGCAAGAGGAATTTTATGTGGAAAATACCCAGCTCAACGAGATTAAAAATCACGACCTACCCTTGTAGGATTTCAACTTCACTACCGAGCAACTTTTAGATTACAACCTAGGAATTAACCTCTTAATCCCTCACTAACTTGTAATACTCTATTGCAAGCCACTTTGGAATAACTCTATTACAAAGACATTACAACATGGCAAACTCTAGCCAAGACTCAAACACACTGGTTTAAGGTTTACAAATGGGTTCCAATAGAATGCTTCTAAACAAGCTAGATAGGAATTACAATTAAAGAACTATTACAAAGTTACAACTCAACTAAATACATATAATAACTCTATGTGGGAACTGGTCCATAGTTATTTTGTGTTTTGTTCTTGAAGCACTTGAAACTTGTTTTCCGAATGGTCACGTTAATGAGCTTGTCAAAATGTTCAAGTGTTTTGTTTTACCTCCCTTGAATGCACATATACATGTGTGACATCACATGTAATGATGCAAGCAAAGTAGGTAAAAAGTCTTCCCTAGAAAGTTGACTGCGGCACTGTTCTTACATTGTAGCGTATGCAGGCAGCAACTTTCCAGCTGAAGAGTTGACTTCGTACAGTCTCCTCGGGAACTGGTAGGGACCTGGTCCCTCAACTGTTCCTTCCACTCTAAGGAGTTGAATCATATTCCACACTGAATCCCAACCTGGAACCTTGTGATCTTGAGGTCTTGTAAATGTGTAACAGGTTCCTTGTCTGGGTCTGGATAGTAAGTTTGTTAGATCATCAATACATAAAGTAAAGTACTTATAACCAGAGTACTTGTAACCTGTCAATTTTCCCCTTTTTGATGATGACAAACTTATAATTGAAAATCCTAAAAGGAGCCATAAAGGAACCAGACTGTGAACCAGAAAGACCTTAAGTTTCCCTTGATACTCTGCATTCCCCCGTAATCAATGCAATTATTTTTCCCTCTTTTAGCATCATAAAAAGATCAGAAACATGTAAGCAAGAAAGAAGTCTAGTTTTAAGTTAACTCATGCCACATATGTGCACACAACCATGATTAAGAACAGAGCATAAAAGCACAGTAGAAATAGCAACAAGGGAAAAGCTCGCATTAACAAAGTTTTGGATTTTATAGCAGGAGTAGAATCAATGTTACTACCACATCCACACATTAGAACGATTAACGAAACTACCACAAGCTATCATCATAAAAACCGAACGGAGATACCGGACACTAAGGGGAAAGATTTCAAGAAGCACTGGGAGGAGAAGGTTTTGAAGCAGAAAAAATTGTTTGGAGGACTAGATCCATACGAGCATTCGCTAACATTTGCTCATTGAGCAGTTATTCTTTTAGGTCCTCCACTTGTTTCCTGAATTTAGTGTTCTCCTTTGTCAGGCGAGCAACCTCTTTGTTTTGAGAATGATTGGAACCAGGTGCCTCTTTTAGCTGACTTATTTGAGTCTCAAAGATAGCATTCCTTGCTTTCAATTGCCTTATCTCAGTAGTAGCACTGTTTTGAGCATTTATTAACTGAGAAATAGTTGAAGTGCTTGCAACCCCTCCAAATTTTTCTATACACTCACATTCTTCAAGAGTGCTTTTTGGAAATTTTTGCTTCTTGGCACCTAGTTTGACTGGTCCGAGAGGAACATCAAAGTGCTCGAAGACCTTGATAAGACGGAACCCATATGGCAGCCCATGATTACCATCTTTAAAATCAGCCACTTCGTTCAAGTGCTCTATTATGATCTTAGGCAGATTGATGGTAGTAAAGTCATCCAGTTCTTCCATAAGGAACAGGTCTGCTCGAGTGGTGATGGATCGTCGCTCAAGTCGAGGCATCAAAATTCTTTTACCATCTCAAATAGCAATTAGTAAACAGGAAAGAGGGCCTTCTTCTGAACCTGTTCCCCCTGCTGAACTACTCTGTTCTTCAAGAATGCATTCCTGAAGTTCTGGGTCCAAGCTCCTTGAACACTAGATATCCCTTCAGTGGGAACACCAAGAATAGATCCCAGCAAGGAAGCGTCTAATACCATATCAAACCCATTCACCAAGGCACAAAAGTGACCATCCTCAACCTTGTACAGGTCGGCATAAAAGCTTTGAACTTCCTCCTCATATACCCTAGCAGCATCATTTGTGAACAAGTGTGTCCATTGTTGGAATCACAGATCTCAACCAACTGTCTCATACCAGCCTCCTCTAAGACATCAGAGGCGAATGTACGCCCCCATAGTACCTTTTGATTTCTTAGTCTTTCTTTCCAAGCACTCCCCGGTTCATCAGCCTTGTCCTTCTTTGAGGAACCAGGTTCATCAGCAGTATCAACCTTTCTCTTAGTAGTCTTGCGGAAATCCTTCTTCTTTTCATCTGACTTCGTAGGTTTTTCGCCTGAATCTTTCTTCATATTGTCAGTAGCAGCAGTATCAGCAGACCTAGTCCAACGTTTCGAATACAAAGAAGATCCCCCTTTTGGTTTGAGAAGACCATGCTTTTAGGACAACTTCCTAGTCAACGTACTAGGTTCCTCCGCTTCTTCTTCATCCACACTCACAACCGGAACTATCTTCTCATTTACAACTTTGTCATCTTTCACTAATTGTCTTCTCCTTGATTTAGTATGACTGTTCTTAAGAGCAGACTCAAGAGCCTCTTTCTTTTGCAACCTTGTTGTGGGTTGCATAGTGGGCTATTCACCACCAACAACTCTACGCCTAGGCAGACTGGCGATTGGTAAGTCATCAGTATCTTCTTCACTATCCACATTTGGATTTTCAGATGCAGGACCTATCTCAGGCATTATTATACATATAGGCTCAACATCTAAATGAGGAGAGGGATCAGGGTCAGTACTCACCTGGGGTTCCTGCGTTGGACCCGGAGTTGGATCCTTCGAAGGCAGATCGGGTCCTCCAACAGATTCCCCAGTAGTACCTTCCTCTGCCGAAGGATCAACAGCACAAGCTCACTATCCTCCTCAATAGCCTCATATACTTCCCTCAGAGTCTTAAAACCATCCTCACTTCCTCCGACAAAAACCCCTTTATTGGCGATGGACAACATATTTTTGATTGCTTCCTTTCCTTGCAGATTCATGAGAAGCTCAGGAGAAGTAGTAGAGGCACCTGTGGACTGGGGTTCAGGAGCAGTCTTTGTTGAGTTGATGACTTTATTTCCTTCAATCTGGTCTGCTTTTGACTCTTCTTCTATAGGAGAACTTGAGATTTTTTGATTTTCTTCATTCTCAGGAATATTCTTGATATTCCTCTTTTCTGGAGATGTATGAGATGAGCTCTAGGCAACACCTCCTGCGAGAGTTGATGCTTGGTGACTCTTGTGAGAGAAGGAACTCGAATGGGTAGGAGAGGAGATAGATTATAGGGTGACTCTTGTCTAGGGTTTTGGTTATCAATAGTGTGAGGATGAGAGACTGGTGCTGGTGTTTCCACTTGTGAGGACTCGATGTTACTAGAGATCGTTTCATCTTCAGCCGTGGTGAGAGGAAGAGAAGATTTGGTGAACTGAATAGAGTGAATATGAAACATATTTTGAAGTGTTGATGTGTGAAGTGTATTGACAGAGATGGATGTATTTATGATGACAGAGGGATTGCTTAGAAAGAGGGGGCAGGTTTTAGAGAGATGGGTCGATTTATAACTGGTGAGGCATTTGGGTTTTAAAAAAGGAGCAAAACTAAAAGCAAACATGCTGATGATATGGCACTTGTTTTAATTGTTCAGAGTTATGCATGAGAGAACATAGAAACTACTAACCGGTGTCAGGAGAACCAGGTTCCCAAACTGACCTCTTGTCTGTAAGCTTTGCCCTTTTTACCAGTGTATACAACTTCAAATGCTTATTTGCTCTGTAATCATCAAGCGTGCCTACTAGTAACGGTATAGAGATGAGTTAGACTTTGCCAGAAAACACCTTTTAGCTAAGTTTACCTAAACCTTTCTTTCATAGCCAATCATTGAGGGACCGGGTTCTCAATTCGGTTTTATCAACCCCAATGCCAGACAATTTTGCTCGAAGTGTTCTCTGCTCAGGGCTTTGGGGAATATATCTGCAATTTGGTCTTCAGTGCTGCAGAATTTCATGCATATAAGCCCTATCTCAACATTGTCTCTGAGGAAATGGTGACGTACATCAATGTGCTTTTTCCTCTTATGTTGAACTAGATTTTTTTGCCATGTTGAGTGCACTAGTATTATTACATAAAAGAGGCACAAAGTATGAGAATACTCCGAAATCTTCCAATTGTTGCTTGATCCACAGGAATTGAGCATAGCAAGAGGCAGCTGCTACATATTCAACTTCTGTAGTTGAAAGTGCCACAGAGTTCTGCTTCCTTGTACCCCATAAGATTAAGCAGGAACCCAGGAAGTGTGCCATTCCAGATGTGCTTTTCCTCTCCACTAGATATCCAGCATAATCAGCATCAGCATACCCAATAAGATCAAAGCTGTCTCTTGAAAGATAATAGAGTACTAGGTCCTGTGTTCGTTTGAGATATCTTAGTATTCTCTTGGCAGCCTTCAAATGAGATTCCTTTGGATTGGATTGAAACCTTGCACAGAGACCCACGCTAAAAACAATGTATGGTCTGCTTGTAGTGAGACACAATAGTGACCCTATGATCCCTCTATACATGGTCTGGTTTATAGGGGAACCAAGTTCATCCATGTCTAGACGGGTAGCTGTTGCAATGGGCGTGTCGATAACTTTTGAGGCTTCCATATCAAACCTTTTCAGCAGCTCCTTGGTGTACTTTTGTTGACTTATCAATGTTCCCTTTCTTAGATTGTTTCACTTGAAGTCCTAGGAAAAAATTCAGTTCTCCCATCATACTCATCTCAAATTCACTCCCCATGAGTTTAGCAAATTCTTCGCAGAGAGAGTCAGTTGTGGCTCCAAAGATGATATCATCGACATACACCTGAATGATGAGTAGGTTCCTCCCTCATTTATTTAAGAAAAGAGTGTTGTCAATCTTCCCTCTTGCAAAGCCACTTTCCAGAAGGAATCTTGACAGCTTTTCATACCAAGCCTTAAGAGCCTATTTTAATCCGTACAATTCCTTATCTAGTTTAAACACATGATCAGGGTGTTCGTGGCACTCAAAACCAGGAGGCTGCTTGACATAGACTTCTTCTTTTAAATATCCATTTAGAAATGCACTTTTGACATCCATTTGGAATAGAGTGAACTCCATATGAGACGCAATGGCAATCACACTTCTAATGGGTTCCGTTCGAGCTACAGGGGCGAATGTTTCATCATAATCAATCCCTTGTTCCTAATTGTATCCTTGAACCACAAGCCTTTCCATGTTTCTTATTGTATTTCCAAACTTATTAAGTTTGTTTCTCAATACCCACCTAGTTCCTATAATGGTTCGATCAGCAGGTCGAGAAACCAGGTGCCATACCTTATTCCTTTCAAATTGATGCAGCTCCTCTTGCATAGTTGTGATCCATTCTGCATCTTTCAGCGCTTCTTTTATATTTTTTGCCTCTATTTAGGAAAGAAAAGCTGAGAAGGCAAGTGAGTTTCTTGATTTTGATCTTGTCTGAACTCCGCAGTCAAGAGGAGTGATTATGTTGTCAAGAGGATGTGAACTTTTGAACCTCCAAATTGTTGCCTGAGTCTTATTGGTAGAGGAACCAGGCACATCTGACTGGGATTCTTGAGCGCTTCTTACGTCACAAAGTGGAGTGCCTTGGACTGCTTCAACAACTCTGTTTTCAGTTTCGGTTATTGTAATCGGGGCACCAGTTTCCTCTCCAACTGATGGTGATGTATTTGCATCTTCTTCATTGGATTCCTTGACATGGCTCATTATGTCTTCCTTTCCATTTTCCATGTCAATTACTTCACCTGGCATAGATAAGGTCTCTCCATCTTGATAAACATATATGTCCTTTACACATGCATCACACACTTTGTGATCCTTGAAACTTGATTTAGGCAAACTATGAACCAGGTCCTTCCTTACTAGCGACTCAAAATCAGCTACATAGATATTCTTGTATCTTTTTGCCACTAGCACCACCACACCGGTCACCAGGTTTGTGACTGTACATATTTTTTACTTAAATTCTACCTCGTTTTCCTCGTCACAGATTTGAAAACTCTTAGTAAGTTGTACTTCAATCCGTTCACGTAGTACACATTTTCGATTAGTGAGAGAGAGACTTCCCAATCCTTCCAACTCCGAGAATGTATCCCTTCTTGCTATTCCCAAAGGATACACTTCCTCTTTGCAGGGCCTTTAGTGAAAGGAAATCACTTGTACTTCCAGTCATATGCTTTGAGCAGCCACTATCCATATACCATTGTAGATTGCTTCCTTTCACTGTTCCCACATCCTCACCGTCATCTTCATTATCAGACTGGGCCATCAAAGCAAAAATTGAATCATACTCGGTTGATTCACTTTGTACTGCCATTATAGAGTTGTTACATGGTTCACCATCTTCTCCAGATTTGCTTGATGAATCTCCCCATGCAGCAAGAGCTTGTCTCACGACATTGTCAGCAGCATTTTTTCTATTGAAGCGTCTATTAGGAACCAGGTTCCTTTTGGCTGCTTTATCAGAGTTGTTCTTGTACTGATCCTGCCTTAGGAGAGGGAAATCCTTGATGAAATGTCCTGGCTTGCTACATTTATGATAGAGGTCATAATTCTTTAGCTTGCTAGAACTTCCTTTTTTTGGAATGCCTCCATTCCTGCGAACCATCTTCTGGAATCTTCTTGTTAGGTATGCCATATCACCATCTTCACCACTTGACTCATTGTTTTCTGTTTTGAGAACCAGGTTCTTCTCCTTCTTGGGCTCTCTTCTTTCACTGTCTTTCTTCTTCTTCATTTCATATGTTTTTAGATTGCCAACAAGCTCATCCAAAGTTAGCTCCTGCATGTTCTTCGCCTCTATAATGGAGTTCACTTTGCTTTATCAAGAACTGGGTCGCACGCTTAGGATCTTTCTAACCATCTTGTTTCTTGGAATAGTTTCACCAAGGGGGTGAATCTCATTAATGATGGAGGTGAACCGGGTATGCATTTCTTGGACAGACTCATCGTCTTGCATCTTGAGGAGCTCGTATTCAATTTTGACCATGTCGATTTTGGATTGCTTGACCTGTGTTGTTCCTTCGTGAGCTGTCTGAAGGGCTTCCCAGATTTCTTTGGCTGATTGACATGCTGATATCCTGTTGTATTCATTAGGTCCAATACCACACACCAGAATTTTCTTAGCATGAAAGTTCTTCTCTATGGCCTTTCTATCTGCATCGCTGAAGTCTTTCCTTATCTTGGGAATGGCTACTGGTGGGTCACCAAGGTTTTTTGTAGGAACAAATGGTCCATCATATATGAAATCCCATAGCTCTGAATCTTCAACCATGATGAAGTTATGCATTCTAGTTTTCCACCATCCATAATAATGTCCATTGAACCTAGGTGGTCTGTAAGTAGACTGGCCTTCTTCGATGTTTGGAGGAGCAGCCATGAGGATCCTTTCTAGGTGTTAACATGATAGAAAGAACCTACTTTGATACCAATTGATATAATATAAGGGTCCACCAAACTCTATAGAGAACCAGGGTCTCTATCAGGTCCAACTGTACACACGCACAAAGCAGTAAATAAATGGCAAGAGGAATTTTACGTGGAAAATTCCCATCTCAACGGGATTAAAAACCATGACCTACCCTTGTAGGATTTCAACTTCACTAGTGAGCAACATTTATATTACAACCTATGCAACCTAGGAATTAACCTCATAATCCCTCACTAACTGGTAATACTCTATTACAAGCCTCTTTGTAATAACTTTATTACAAAGACTTTACAACATGGCTAACACTGTCCAAGATTCAAACACACTGGTTTAAAGTTTACAAATGGGTTCCTATAGGATGCTTCTAAACAAGCTAGATAGGAATTACAATTAAAGAACTATTACAAAGTTACAACTCAACTAAGGACATATAATAACTCTATGTGGGAATTGGTCCGTAGTTTGTTCTTTGTTCTTGAAGCACTTCAAACTTGTTTTCCAGATAGTCACGTTAATGAGCTTGTCAAAATGTTCAAGTGTTTTGTTTTACCTCCCTTGCATGCATATATACATGTGTGACATCACATGTAATAATGCAAGCAGGGTAGGTAAAAAGTCATCCATGGAAAGTTGACTGCAGCATTGTTCCTGCACTTTAGCGTGTGCAGGCAGCAACTTTCCGACTAGAGAGTTGACTTCGTACAGTCTCCTCGGGAACTGGTAGGGACCTGATCCCTCAGCTATTTCTTCTACTTTGAAGAGTTGAATCATATTCCACAATGAATCCCAACCTGGAACCTTGTGATCTTGAGGTCTTGTAAATGTGTAACAGGTTCCTTATCTGGTTTTGGATAGTAAGTTTGTTTGATCATCAAAACATAAAGTAAAGTACTTTTAACCTATCAACATCTAAGTAGGTCATACTATACCATAACTCTTGCTTCGGTTTATTGTTACGAAGGTCTGCCACCAAACTCCAGGTTACTCTTATTGCTTATCCTATATGTATAATTCTAAGTCCTTTAATGCTTCCTCATTGCTGTTCATCTTAAGAATGACGGCCTAATCTCATCTCATACCTTATAATTATCCACCTATTGTTGATTCACCTCCATTTTGATCTACAATCTACCACTGATAACTTGAAATCTCTTACGTAATACATTGTCACTAGGGCTCACGTCCCATCGAGGAACATTTGAAGTGATTTGCCTAATCCACCTAGGGACAATACTACATTTCAATAACTATATTTCATAGCATCTCAATGTGATGCATCTTATAGGGGTATTTTAATCCCGTGCAGTTCATGAAATCCCTTTTCTTTAGATCATTACCCAATCAAATGTCTAAATGTCATCCTCTTTCCTCTCACAATTACACCCTTATTCTACTACAAGGGCAACATTCCATATCTTCTAAATACTCCTAGTCCTAGACTCCTCTGAGTTCACTTATGCTATAGTGAGCTTTCTATAACTTACAGAAACCATCAGCTCTCTTGTTTTGATGGGCTTAATCCCGAGGACTTACCTATTCTCACTCGCCTTTTCTTATCCTTACTCCTGTCTTCCTAAAACCTTGTCTCTCAACCATAATTTAGCTTGCGACCTACACATATCTATTTATACTACTCGCAACCTTCCTCTAACTTGCTTGCACCATAGATTTCCTTATGTTATTCTGGAACCTCAAGCGAGGCATCACATTGTCTCTAACTTATTTACTCTCTTAATTATACCTCTCGGTACCTGAAACCTTAGGCTGGTAGATATGTTACTGAAGACACCGCTATCATTTCTTAATACTGAATCCCAGTGCTTCTAGCCCTCTTTCTGAAGTATGGACTATTCACAAGCTTTTACACGTGGAAATCTCGTACCTTCTTCACCTTTACCTTACATACCTTAAAATATCGCATCGTATCTTCCATCTCTTTCATAACCTCCCTTCCACATAGGTATAATTCACATCCACAACTTGAAGATCTACTATAATACTTGCACCTCTGGTGCATACACAATCCGATAGAAGCTTCATATTGACTTCATATGAGGCTGGTACTTTTCTAACTGGCTTTATCATAGAGCCGTTATAGAATATGGCTGATGTACTATCTCTCTTGTACCTCTGATATTAAGAGTTCTGTAATGGTTTCAATCACGATTTCTATTATTTTCTAGGTCTAATAATCAGACTCTTGATTTACTAAGCTGATGTAAGTCTTTAGTTTCCTCTTCTCTCTCAGCCTTTATGTAGGCTTAAGCTATCTTCCGACATGTGGCTCGGGGTATTAGTTATTACTTTAGCCTTTCATGGACACTATGAAATATCTATGATATACTCTTCTAATAACATAATCCTTTGTCTATGACCCGGCTCAATTCTTTCTTTTAACTTATAACGGAGTCTTCTATGGCTGTATGAATGTCATCATATATGCTGCATGGATAATAGTCTAAAATCTTAAATGCATTTATAACGTAACTAACTCTGGGCCATTGAACAAATAATTCCTTTTGTTCCTTCTCAGCTTTCTTTAAACGTAAGCAATTACTTTTCCTGGTCATTCTACTACTTGCAACATGAATAATTGGCTTATCTTAGTGCCCAAAAATACTAAAATTTCCCGTAACTCATATAATCTCAAATGTCACTTTTGGTTTTTTTTTTCACTTCCCATTCATTAGCCACGATAGGTGCCACTTTCTTATGGAGTTCATACAATGTTGTAGTAAGACTGTTTTTTCATGACGTTTTCTTCTTCAAGTTACTATGCTTAGGTTGAAGCCTTCTTCCTTATTTCCTCAGCTAGTCTTCCATTATAGTACTTAGGGAGGACCCTCTGACTCTTGTAATGCTGCGAGCTTATTACATCGTATACTCGATGAAATTTTTGATATTCTTTCTCGCCTATAATTATCCTTAGTTACTTACCTCCATGACCTTGTGCTTGTAGGGTTGCTTCTGAACTGATTTTGTGACTGTCTTCCAGTGGTACTCTCTTTTATTTCGGTAACGCCAATACGGTACCTTTAACTACCCAACTCCTATCTGAATATTTCTCAAGAATTACAATGTCATAACTGCGAGATTGAATTCACCATGTTGTGTTTCACTATGTTGATCTTGCACGATAAGTTGATTCGTCTGTATCCTCTTGTCTAGCCATAACTAGGCTCTTACTATCTACTTGTTGGTCCATTCTTATATCTATATTCTGCGTTATCTCTCTAGGGATATGTCCTTTGTCTTAACTTACCTCTCGCACGGGATCCTTATGTATCAAGTATACATTCGCACTTATTTATCAATAAGATCCTTGTCGGGAACCCTTACTGCCCCTCCCTACTGTCATGTTTGCGTAATGTTATGGAGTCGTAACCTATCTTTGGGATTTGAATAAGTGCAATCTCACCCCTTTCTCATTTTTATCGCATTCTTCCTTTACTATTCCATAGTTCCCTAAACCATATAACTCCTACTTAATACCATATCACACCATCTTTCCCCCGCTCTTCATCTTTGGCGTCTTTTCACATATTCACTGACTCTTACTCGCCTTGCGGTAATCCTTCTATTATCAAGGATAATGAAATTTCTTACTCATGAGGGTGACACCAAGTGTACGTGGCACACTTAGTCCCTTAAGTTTAACTCTGCTCACAGTACTTGCTTTAGGGAAACGTCTTCCTGAATGAACTTTAAAGGTTATACTTTTGTTGTCCATTCTATTTTTGCCGGAATGCTATCTTTCAAATTATCATGATGCCGACTATTATAAAATCCTTCGGTCCCTACTTCATGTTCATTTTGTCTTATTCACTTGCCCATACGAATTTCTATTACCCGGGGGTCTAACTTTTCCTTCTGGTAATCACGTTGGAGTCACCAACTCATTTTTTGAAATGGCGATATGACTTTATGGTTTATACTCTTTTATTGCCTCAAGTCCTGTTACCTCTTGTCTTTTTCTTCACTTGACTATAAATTCTGTCATCCTGTCATATTTTGATTTGCCGTTATCACTCCCTTATCACATCATGCTCATAATACTTCATTTACTCTCTTCTTATTCTCCTGCTAATATTTCTGTCTATCACTTTATTCTGAAAGCTTTAACAAAACATTCTTTTGCTTTTAGCTCCCCTTGCTCCATCCGCTAGCTCTTTGGGTTGTATAATATTCTTTCTTTACTAGGGACGGGAGCCATACTAAGGTAAATATTTATCCCTTCTAGGATTCAAGTGTCTATCTTTGTAATTTTTTGAACATTGTAGTATTCATATCTAGTTGTACTATTCTAGAATGCACCATCTGGGTGTCTCACAAGAAGAATTATTACATCGTTTTCAATATCCTTCGGAAGTGTCAGCTAACGCTAACAATCCATCCACTATTTTGGGTTACTCTAACCCCAGCTGGATCCTGATATCTCGTCCTTCTCTTAAACTATATATGTTGGCTCCCATGAAGCATAATTGAGATGAGTGTGGCCAATTGTACATACCTCTGTTACAATTGAAGGTAACTCAAAATGCTTATATTTCTCTACTTGAATTGTAATACTAATACTCTTCTTACTGGGTACTCGTGTTTCTTTACCTTGCTTCTTTTACTTGTTGAAATTTTTGGTTTACCGTGAAAATGGTAACGATAATTGGATTTGTAAAATGGGACTCTAAAAATACGTGATCTATTCCTGAGCTAGTTTTTATAGCAGATGATGCTAATAATATGAAATTTAACGATGGAGCGTGAGTCAAAACGAGATAATGATCGAACCGAAGGGCATACTACCCGGATGTAGGTTTGGTCGATGGGGGATTCGTGGTCGACCTCGAGATCGAGCTCAGGCTATCGAGGACAATCGAGGGTAGTATAACAATTTGAGATATAATCAAATGAAGCTCTTTATAGTCAAAACTAAGTTATAAGATGAAGAACTCATATAAAAGCGAAGGATATCGAGGTATCCTCTGATCAGTGAGAGCCAATAAGTTTAGAAAGAAGAGAAAGAGAGAGAGAGAGAGAGAGAGAGAGAGAGAGAGAGAGATTATTGCACTTGTGGAGAAATATAGTAACATCAGTCCTTTACAAGGTAGGGCGAGTCCCCTTTATATAGGAAGGGAACTCATTTACGAATACATGTATATTTAATTTACGAAATATGGAGATGTGATGGCTTGACGCGACGCCTCAGCGTAGGCTATAGATAGGTCGGCCTTGTCAGACTCAACCGCATGTCTCGGGGGCTTCCCCTCTTTATCTTTATCTCGGCCCCGAACCGGGCTTTGACAAGCCCCGAAGGAGAGGGCTAAGCTGTGGCTTCATATCCTCGGGGTCTCAAGGTACCTCCCCGAGATGGCTTAATGGCGGAAAATCGGGCCTTATGATTTCACCGCGTATAGTTGTATCTACCTTTTGATTCTCTCGTTGCTGCTTACCATATGGGTGGATAGATTTTCACGCCTTAGGGCTCCTTATCAAGAAGATTACACATCTTAGTAAACACATGATCTGTTAAAGATCTCATATTTACTCATCATAAGCATGATGCAAAAACAAGTTCCTCTGACCCAACTCTTCCACAGCTACATCTCTTACCAACTATCTTTATGGATTTAGACATCATTATATTTCAAATGAAATAGAATTTAGGAGTTCGAATTCGCTCAGAAGGCAGCTCACCGCGAAGTCTGGTAGTAGTAGTCAAGGATGCGCACCGGACTGATATCCAGATGACCTGCCTCAGATCCTACACATTTAGTACATAAGTGTAGCGTGATCATATAAACAACATGTACCCAGTAAGTATCTAGTCTATCCTCGAAGAAGTAGTGACGAGGGGTCGACTTTGACACTTACTATGGGCAAACAATAAAAGTGTCAAAATTATGAAAAAGCTTGGATTACAGAAATATAGCTGAAAACTCAATAACAAGAAATAGTAAACAATCCTTTCACTAATAGTAAATACCAAATTTATTTGCATCATTTAAAAATTTACATCTCAAGCCAATGAAGCAGTATATCAATTATAATTGGTTCCAAAGATTTATTACACGCAATTTATGCCGAGGTCATACGGCCTGATCAAACGCAGTCAATTTAAGCTATGCACTGCCGTGGGTCGAAAGGCACAAACCATAGATGCATCTATCTGCTACCGAGGCGTTCGGCACACTCCACGAAAAGAGAAATTACTTTATAATAGGCGATTCAAGATTTATTAAGAGTCTAATATTCAAAGAAAAATCAATTCTCAATAACAGTCAAGTGATCCGTCCAAGAATTCAAGTAAATGAAATTTAACCTTTTATAATTCCTTTATCAAGTTCCAACATGACTTAAGCAATTAAGTTAACAAATAGGGTGCAAACATTGTAAGTATGGCATGGTATGGGTCCTAGACTACCTGTACATAAGCATAATTAGTAGCTACGTACGGACTCTCGTCACCACGTGCGTGCGTAGCCACCACAAATAGGAGTACATATTAATCAATTCACCTATGGGGTTAATTTACTCTTACAAGGTTAGAAAAGAGACTTACCTCATCTCAAATCTTACTTTCCGACCCCAAACTCACTCTAAAGCCTCAACTCGGTGACAAACAGTCCAGAACTAGTCAATAGTATACAAATTAATCAATGTTCAAAAGTTCATATCCCAACTATTAAAGTGATTACACAACCTCAATTGTAGGATTCCTAAAAATTTACTCTTACAAGGTTAGAAAAGAGACTTACCTCGTCTCAAATCTTACTTTCTGACCCCAAACTCACTCTAAAGCCTCAACTCGGTGACAAACAATCCAGAACTAGTCAATAGTATACAAATTAATCAATGTTCAAAAGTTCATATCCCAACTATTAAAGTGATTACACAACCTCAATTGTAGGATTCCTAAAAATTTGCCCCGGGCCCACGGGCCCGGATTCCGAAAATTTTCGAAGAAAGTTGTTACCCATAACCTCATGAACTCATATATATGATTTTCACTAAATTCCCTAACAAATTTCGTGGTTAAATCCAATTTTTATCAAAGCCCTAGGTTTTCACTTAAACCCATAATTTTCACTAATTTTAATATTATAATCTACCCATAAACTATGTATTTAACTCACATTCGGTAGAAATTACTTGCCTCAATTAATTGATAAAAATCCCTCTCTAACCAGCTCCAAAATCGCCCTCAAGGAGTGTAAGAGATGAGAAAAAATGCCAATTCTCGTTTCAAAAAGACCACACTGCCTCCAGCAATTCCCCACCTGCGCTTGCAGGGCCACACCTGCGGCATTGCTTCTGCGGACCGAAGTCCGCTTCTGCGGAAGTGCCCAAGGCTGGGTGGCTCCGCTTCTGCAGACGGGGGCCCGCTTCTACCGAGCGTGGGGCGCACCTGCGGTTCATGGGCTGCTTCTGCGGGTCTTTGCTCGCACCTGCGGCTGGCCCTCTGCAGGTGCGATTACACCAAAAGCTGAAGGCTTTAGGTGATGCTCCCAAGCCCAAACTTGGTCCGAGCCTCGTCCGATTAACACCCAGGGCCCTGAGGCCCCGCCCGAACATACCAACAAGTGTGAAATCATAAAACGTACTTGCTCGAACACCCGGAACGCACAAAACACCATTAAAACTAAGAATCACACCCCAAACCAATGGAATAAAAAATTTGAACTTCAACTTCTTCAATTTACTCCCAATGCGCCGAAACGTATTTAAACTACTCAGAATGACACCAAACTTTGAGTGCAAGTCTTAAATGACATTACAGAACTATTCCCGATCTCGGAATCCCATTTGGACCTCGATATCACCGAACCTACTCCAAACAAAATTTAAAGAACTTTAAACCCTTCAAAGAGCCAATTTTCACTATTAGGCGCTGAAACGCTCCCGAGTTTTCTAAAACCCGATCCAAACATAGGCCCAAGTCCGAAATCATCATACGAACCTATTGGGACCGTCAAATCCCGATACCGAGTTCGTTTACTCAAAACGTTGACCGAAGTCATACTTAGCCTTTTAAGGCCAACTTAAGGAACCAAGTGTTCCGATTTCAGCCCAAACTCTTCCAAATTCCGAACTAATCATTCCCGCAAGTCATAAAACAGTAGAAGCACGTACGAGGAGTCTTATTTAGGGGAACAGGGTTCTAGAAGGCAAAATGACAGGTTGGGTCGTTACACAATATATCCAAACGTTTTATTAATCAAACGATACAGTACAATACAATACAGTAAAATAC
The DNA here is from genome assembly GCF_001879085.1 of Nicotiana attenuata. Classification (NCBI taxonomy): domain Eukaryota; kingdom Viridiplantae; phylum Streptophyta; class Magnoliopsida; order Solanales; family Solanaceae; genus Nicotiana; species Nicotiana attenuata. The sequence goes on along the minus strand of NW_017670376.1, from coordinate 177,691 downwards.
AATACAATGCATTATGAAACGATATGTAACAGCAATCCAAACAAGTTGTTAGCTTCTATCAAGCACATCTCGGATTATGTATACATTTACGAAAACTTAAAATATATCTATAATTTTATATATTTAATAAAATTAAAAAAAATTATCGATTCGCCTTTGGATACATGTAACTATACTATTACTACCAACTTATGGAATTCTCAAATTGATCCTTTAAACAATAACAGAAATGTCATGTATATGTCGTTCAATTACATTATGTAACTTGCGTTGAAATTGGAGAAAAAAATGAAATTGGCGGAAAATCTCTATCGGGATATAGTTTTACTCTAGTGACGTGAAAAACACATAATATTTCTGTTACTTTTTAGTCGATTTCGGGTATTGTGTCAGTCGAACCGAAAATGCATAATTAATTTTAACAAATTTATAAAGGACCGTATAAGCTCAATTGTTAACAACGAAATAGATCTACCGTGAACTATTTGAGTTAAAAAGTCTCACTAAAGTTGTCAAAATTGAGTTCTGGCCTCCATGTGATTCTCAAAAGATGTGAGAGCATGAGTTTCTCAAAAGAAAAATAAAAAGGAAAAAGACATGAGTGTTTTGTTTTTTAATTATTAGTCAGATGAACCCAACAAAGCAGCAAACAGATTAGACCATGACTGCTATAATTACACACAAATTAAGAAAATTACTTTTATAAAGTTTCTTCAGATTATTCTTCCGATGATGTTTCAATCTTGATCTTATTAAAATATATGATCAGGTTGTTGTTTTTTAATGAATTCTTTTTACCAATCAATGTTAAGGCAACCCCCCACCCCCACCCCCCAACACAAAAAAAAAACAAAAAAAAACTTAAAAAAAAGTAAAAGGAACTAAGTAGTACTAAGAAAACTAAGAAAATAAAAAAGTAAAACGTACGAACTACTTAGGTCGATACGGGGTACGTAGTTACCGTACGGTACGACCTTACAACGGGGTAAGGTTACGGTAGGTTTAACGTTACGGTAACGTTACGACCGTTACCGTCCTCACGTTCCTCTCTTTAAATTATATATATATATATATATATATATATATGCGCGCGCGAAAATAACAAAAAATTAACAAAAATATAATTTTGAGGCAATTTCAAAAGTGTAATGGATTCATGAAAATAAAGTAAAGCTAAATCCATGCAATATAAATTGTAAATCTACTAGTGTACCCTTGGTGTCGGAATCTTGGTTCCGCCTCTAATTGGCACGTCAGCTTTTGTAATTTTTTAACTCTTGAATTCGGTTAAATTTTTTATTAATAAGCCGTCAAGAAGATATGATCTCATCAATGATTTAACCAAGTAAAAAGTTTATTTTTTCTTTTCTCTCTCTACGTATATATATAATCAGTAATTTTAGGCTTAATCATCTGAGCATATTCTTGGTTTTGGCTTCTCCATCCTTGAGAAGCCAGCATATCATGCAACAACATAGTTCTAAGAAAACAGAGAACTTGCAAATTAATGTTGTCTTTTGTTGTGCTTTGCAAGATCATGATCTGCTCTGACTCTATATAGGAAATACTCAACTCGTCATAGAGAAGAGACCAAAAGTCTCAGTCCCTTCCATAACCTTCCCTTGAACCTAAACTGGTCAACAGTATTAATCTTCGTGGCGATGGGAAGAAAATGGTAAATCATGACCGCCATGGCTCAATAAGAAGGAAGAAATATTTCAGGAGACAAAGCGTCATACATATACTCGGGTTTATATTAAGTCATGGCAGAGGTGAATTCAAGATTTTGTGTCAAAGATTCAGAATGAGTATGATTCTATTAAATATTTACATTTATTTTATCCTTTGCGTGTGTATAAGTGATTTATGTTGAATGTAGTGAGTTCAGTTAAATTTGGGTACCCAACATGAGGGCGTCAAGACAAATGAAGTGTACAAGTAAGGCATGGAACTTAAGTGAAGATTGAAAGTATTTGTGTTCAAATGCTTAGCAGATCAGTGCTCACTTCTCAGATATCTGTCATTGCCAAAATGGTTCGCTATTGGCATTTTCTTCCAAGAAAACCTTCAAATATTTGATGGTTTAATTTCCACATCTTTTCAAAATTCAGGTTAATTTGAGTCTTCTTTATCATCTTATTGGAACTGTGATTCTTCATCACTTCTTTCAATTTGCACTCATGTTTAATTAAGTATGTCTTTTCATATGAAAAAGTTTCAAGTCTTTTTAGGAGCTATATTTTGCTAAAGAATCGGTGCAAATTTGATGTAAACTATCTGCCATGTTTACTAACCCCTAGCAATTGCACCATAGTTTACTTTTGAGCACGAAATTCACTTCTTCTGCCATGTTCGTCATGACAGATTCCCAATCCAACACATTATAGTTAGTGTTATCTAATGGTGTTGTTAACCCCTATTGATGCTTCCCGCAAACTTCTGCTGGAGTTTAGACAATATTCGAGATGAAATTGAAAGAAAAAATCATTTGGGGAAGAAAGTTTGCGTGCTGAAAAAACAAATAGAGTGGAGAGATAAAATGGGTTATGAGCACTGAGGTGGAATGTCTCGTGGCATTCACCTCATCAAATATTAGTGTCATGTAGGATTGGATAAAATTAACCGAAGAGGGGTATATTTGAACCACTAGTATTACGGCAGGAGATATTTGAGTCAATTACTCATATGGTCACTCAACTATCACAAATTATCTCTTAAAGTCACTTTTCTTTCGTTTGTAACAACAAAGTCACTGAACTATGCCTATTGCACTCAGAAGGTCACTCAACTAGAATTAAGGTTGTAAAATATATATATTCCATGACCATGATATAAAAATAATTATTTAAATAAGGGTATTTTTATAATATACATTATATATTCTTGAAAATTATGCTCAATTATATTATATATATTCCAAGCACGACTTAACATAGAATATTATACTCTGTATACTTTCCGGTGACATAACTTTTTGTCACCGGAAAGTTGGTAGAAACATATAATATAATTGAGTATAATTTTCAAGAATATATAATGTATATTATAAAAATATATTTATTTAAATACTTATTTTTATATTATGTGCATGGAATATATATTTTACAACCTTTATTTTCTTTCATTCTGAATTGTGTAAATAAATTTTTGAATTTTTGTTGTAAATTCTAAAATTATTATTACTAACAAATTATTCTAATTAATTTTTTTATTATGCTCATTATTTTGTTATTCCAGCATTATATATGCTTAAATACTTTTTATTTTTTAATTTATAATTAATATTTATTTATTCTATAGGTAAGTCCATGATATAAATTAAAAAGAGGAAAATCATAATATTAAAAAGTTTAACAAAAATAAAAAGAAGATAAATGTTTATAATTTAGAGGGTAAAATAGGTATTTGACAATTCAAAATTTGAAAAATCTCGTTGAGTGACCTTCTGAGTGCAATAGGCATAGTTCAGTGACTTTGTTGTTACAAATGAAAGAAAAGTGACTTTAGGAGATAATTTGAGATAGTTGAGTGACTATTTGAGCAATGGACTCGATATATTTGGACCCAAAATATAACGAGGGCTAGTACAGCGTTATATTTGGCCCTTTTCCCAATAATTAATAAGTGTGTTTTTTTTAAGACTTTAGTTTGGTTTAATTAATCTCCATTACAAGCAGACAGGTTATTGATCAACGTCCCCTAATCTCTAGTTGTATAAGTACTACTCTTCCTCTTTCATATTGATGAAACGCTAAGCACCCCTTACAGTTATTGTATTGTTTTTTCAAAGTCGCAAACACACGAACCGAATCCAAAATAATACTACACCAAAACGAACAATGGAATGCACACCGGGAAAAGAATAAATTAGAGTAAATTTTAGTTTACCCTATTAACCGTTCTAGCATATGGAAATAATACCCTTCATTTTTTAAATGGAAAAGATATAAATATTTTAATTTGACCTAAAAAGCCAACAAACAAAATGGAAAAATGGTCAGTGGAATTTACAAAATGACATAACTATACTTGTTTGGGGAGAAAACTAATATTGTCACCACATATTAACCAATTAATTGATATTTTAGCTCATGCCATGATAAGGGCCATCACCATACAAATATGAATAATTGGCGTGTACTCACGCGCTAATTTATTGGACAAAGAAAAAAAATCAAAGATTCACAAGTAACTTACATTGAGTTGTGTTTCGCAATTAACCTTTATTCTTCATTATTCAACAATTATGGCTAATATCTGCAAACTAAAATGAAATATATGTATATAAATCAGGTTAACAAAAATCAAATTAAGTTGATTTAGTTTTCTGGTGATAGTTTTCTCATCTTGCTTGTTGATTCTTTGATCAAAGGGGGCTCCTCTTTCTTGAAAGCTGGTATTTTTCTAAATTAGGAGGGGTAAGATGAAATTTACTCATTAAACTAAGGACGTTCAAGTAAAAGTTGATGGAACTTTCAAATTGATAAGAAAACTAAATCCAAATTAAACTTCAATTCTAAAATATTCCTTATGGGGTTCTAAAATATTATTTGAGATGTCACCCTCAATTCTCAACATCTTCCAAAGTGTCAAATAAGTGAGTAGCGACACACCCACCGAGTTTCCAAAAGTTTAAGCTAATGATTGTAACTTAGTATTACAATAACAAAATCTTATATATAATATGGGTTAGGTTGTTGATAATCATGTAGAAAAAGATTGGGAAACTAATCTCTCACCTTAATCAATAATTGTCATGTCTAAAATGAAAAGCCTCCTTTTTTCTCATTATTTGAATAAGCCAATGAATATTACTGGTCCTGTTATCAAGGATTTCTTATATATTGTTGGGTTGGTTAAACTTTCTTGTTTGAGCTAGGCCTAAAGTCATAAGATTGGACCACTAGACAAATAGGTTGAATCATGCTATACAATACTTTCTTTTAAAAATTGAAGCAAAGAAGTCGGCATTATATTCGTGTCAACTCGTTTAGAGGTCTTACGATTTCTTTACGATGATTATTTAAATTAAAATGATTTGATCTATGTATGCAAGTGGTTAATGGAAAAGACACTGCTACTAGAGAAGATTATAGTAAAGCATAGCTTTCGCGAAGGGAACATGGTAGCACATCTTTTGGCAGAAGCAGCTCTTATGCAAACTAGTTATAATAAGTTATGTACCTTTGTTTTACCACCTAAATTTGTAATAGATGCCTATCACAAAGATCAGGATGGGTTTGTCTATGTAAGAAAATGTTCAACTTCTATGTGTTGTAATATGGCTGCATTAGGTAATGACAATGCCTTAGAAGGCATAACTATAACCCATTGAGGCATGTGTAGTGACGACAGTTCACTGGGTCCCGTACCCTAGTTATTATTAATATATAAGTACCTTCTATCCTTAAAAAAACATGCTAAATATTTTTTGTCTAAATGGGCATGCTCGGTACCCGCAGTTAAGTCTCTGTCTAATCCAAATTTCCATCGCGTAAGCGCTCCAAGATAAAAGTAGTGGATTACCTTTATATTGGCTCTAATGTGGTGAAATCTTAAAGATTTAAGAACATATGACGATCCGATAGGTCGTTTTGAGTACAAGCCATATATTATTTTCGTATTTCGAGACTTCTACTAGCTTCATTTGATATTTTTTTATTTTTGGCTTCAAAAACAACTTGAGTTGACTATGGCCAATATTTTGTGCAAACGATCCCGGATCGGTAATCTGGCAATCCGGTGGGTCCGTATCGTGATTTTGGACATGGATATATGCCCGGAATTAAATTCAGAAGTCCCTAAATGATTTGATTTGTTTTGCCGAATGCTAGTAATTTGAAGGTTTGAAATTTTACTAGGTTTGACCATAGGTTGACTTTATGGCTATCGGGTTCGGAATTTAATTTAGGAACTTGGTATAGGTTCCTTTTACTATTTGAAACTTGTCTACAAAATATGGTGCAAATCGGAATTGATTTGATAGGATTGGGACACTCAGTTGTGATTTTAGAAGTTCTTGAGTTTTCTTTGAAATTTCATGCTTTTTGACGTCTGATTCATGGTTCTAGGTGTTTTTTTAGTGTTTTGATTGCGTGACCAAGTTCGTATGATGTTATTACATTTGTGTGCATGTTTGGTTTGATGCATGAGGGACTCAGGTGAGTATTGGATATGCTACAAATCATTTTTAGACTTAAAAGATTGCTGGATTCAGCTATTTTTGGTGTCTGATGCACTGTGCATCACGTTGCGAAGCTTCTCTCACGGTCGCTGATAGTAGGCTATAATTATACAATTTAGATACTATTTACAATCTAATTTATCCGCACTTTATCAATATTTGAATGTTAAAAGATAACAATATGCTCTAATTAAGAGTTTTACATTTTGCAGGAGCCACTCCGAGCTATGAGACAGCTAAAGAGTGTTTTGGAGTCAATATGGAGTGTGGAAGGCCAATCGGAGGTTAGCACGATCGAAAAGGAGAAAGAAAAGCAAGTGGTGAAGTCCCTTTAGGTGCGCGGCCGCGGATCGACCGCGCATTGGCCGCGCACTGAGGCAGAATACTGGGCGAAATTCGCGGTCCAATCCGTGGCAACGGACGAGTTGACGGAAGCCAATAATCCAGGGTCAATTATGTAATTTCTAAGGCGACTAACCTAAACCTATATGAAGCCTAATTCGCTCAGAAGAGAGGGAGAACTGCTTTAAGAGAGATTTTGAAGGCAAGAACACGAGAGAAAGACAGAGAATTTCCTTAGAGTTTTCATCTTCTTCTTTTTAATTCCATTGTTGATAATGACTTTCTATAGTGAATTTCTATCTAATAGTATGAGTAGCTAAACCTGTCATCTAAGGTTGATGGAACCAATTATTGGATGAAATCTTGACTCTTTGATATAATTGAGCCGTTTTTACTCTATGATTGTTCAACTACGTGTTGTCTTGTGATTAACTAAAAGGGCCCTTGATTAATCGTGTCTAATTATCTTGTGCTACTTGAGAAAGAACACTTGGTTAGATTGTTGTTGAACAACACCACTTTCGGGTAAGTTAAGAGATTAATTACTTGAATTTAAAAGCAGGGTTAGAGATAACGAAGCTTTGGTGGGATAATTCTAAGTTGCATAAATTGTTAATTAGAGTAGTTCGAGAGAATGCTTCTAGTAAATTATCGTAATTGATCGAGAGGTAATTGCGGTAGCCCAGAACTCATATTCTTATAGAGTGTTATGGCGTGATTATAGCTAACGTGTTAGGAATTAATCCGACAATTGGGGAAATCGATAACCCTAGACCATTTTACCGTTGAATTTAACTCTATTCTTTATTATTGCTAGTTTTATTGTCATTTTTCTTTAGTTAACTAAATTCTACTCATTATCCATTAAAAACGGGAATTGTTTGAGCTTATCATTAGCAGTGTTAAAAGTTGTAGTAACAATAGCCGCTATAGCTTTTATCGGCCATTGGTGTTTAGCCGCTGATGTTGGGGTCGCTAAAGCCTTTAGCGGCTATTGTCACAAAAGCTGGTAAAAGGTATGGTTTATTGACGCTAAAGATTATCATCTTTAACGGCAATTGTCTGCGGCAATTATAATGGCTACTAAATCTAATCCATAACGGCTAATTATATTGCTTTAGCAACCATTGTTTATAGCTACTAAATTCAAAATAATTGCCGCTAAAAGTTCACATCATTAACGACAATTATTATGGCTACAAAATCGAATAGTTATACTCCTTTAGCATCTATTTTTATAGCCGCTAAATTCAAAATAATTGCCGCTAAATGTTCGCATCTTTAACGATAATTATTTTGTGGCAATTAAAATGACCATAGTATCCCTTCTGAAAACATATTAGTTTGCCATTTTAGTGGCTAATATGATTAACTAAATTGCCGCTAAAAGTCAATATTTTTAACGGCAATTGTTTTACAGCAATTATAACAACTCCAATATCCCTTGTAAAACATCTTAATTTGCCCATTTATCGTCCATTTATATAGCTGGTATATCCAACTAAATTAGCGCTAAAAGTCACAAACGCTAATAGCAATATTGTAGCCACCATTAATAATAGTTACTACATTTATCCAAAATATGACCCAAATAAGAAAATAAATTAATATTAATTTAAAAAAATATATCTCATTAAATCTTAACAAATTAAAGGAAGCACCAATCAAAAATATTGATGTCACAATAACTAAACTTATATTGTTTGAACTAAATAGCTAATGTCACTATATAACTAATCCAAACGAATGATAGTCTTCAAACGATTTTCGCAACTTTTCATCATTATGAAATCTTCCACCAGCTGAATTATCGAGCATCAAACTGTATGACCTAAAATAATAAAATAATTGTATCAGAAGATAAAATACAATGCGGAAAAACATCTTCAAAATTCCATCATTGTCACAATTCATAAACAGAAAAAACATTGCTATTAACAGAACAACAACCATCAAGCAGAATAACCACAAAGTGTAGAAAATTTCAGCTGAAAACAGTCAACAAAAACTGCAGAAACATACATATTTTATTTGCTCTAATGCTAGCTGCTGTCAACAGATTTGAAAACAGTCAACAAAAACAGCAGCTGGTGATCGTCAATGTGCTTAGTGCTATACAACTAATATTGAAATTTTGATTTCTCAATGCAATACAAAAAAAGGGTACCAAATAGGTACTAATTATATAACATCTTTGCGCTATGTCAGTACTATATATAGGATTTCAGATACTTGTGTAGTTGTGTTCCAGAACTAAAGTTGCAAAAGGCGAGAGACATTCTGATCTAATGATTGTTTGTATAGACCATATTTACGTCCTGATCTGACTAGGCTATTATGAAGGCAACTGGTGCTAGGACTGGACAAAGTTGGACAAAGCGCAAGACAAAGCCGGACAAATATAGCTGCAAAGCACAGCTTTTACAGCTACCTGACACTAATGAAACAACATGAGCAAGTGAAACGGAGGAAAGTTGTAACACTACTAGGAAATGATGAAGGCTCTTGCCAAAAAAGGAGGTAACAGGGAACTGGGGTACTTGGTCGACCAACTGCTGCTGCTGCTGAACTGTTGGAAAAACCAGCAGGTTTTCATGTCTCAGCTGGGAATACTGAGGGTCAAGAACTCGAAGGTAGTGATGCTATGGATGATGCAGCTGCTACAGGGGTTAGGACAGTGCATAAACAAGATAAGCACTCTCAAAAGAGTACAATGGTTCAGTCCAATGCTGGATTTAATATAGGACACAATCAGGTAAATGCATCAAAGGAAAGTGATGGATCTTTTAGTAATGTTCAGAAGGGGAATAGGACGTTAAAAGTGGAGGCTAGGCCTAGTAATATGATTCTTCATGACAAGGATGGATATGCAAACAAAGGATATGAGAATTGGAGTGTAAAAGAAGCAGCTACAGGTTTTAAGGCAATGTTTACAGAAGCTAAGAACTCTCAAAAAATTGCACTTGAGCCGACTAATTCACTTGATAGTGTGGTGTGGTTGACAGAGGTTAGTACTACTACTGCTGGGCAATTTTCAAATGACCAAAACCAGGCGTCTAAGGGTGCCAAAACAACTGCAGTTACTGCTTAAGCTGGTGCACAAACAGCTGTTACTGCTGATGGTGGTGCACAAACAGTTGTTACTGCTGATGCTGGTCACAAAAGGAAGCATAAACTAGTTGACAGTTGCAGTTTGAGTCAGTTTGAGACAGACTTCAAGTACTCATAAAATCAAGCTCAAATTTCAGTTCACAACAGACTTGAGACCAAAAATCTCAATCATTAAAGCAGTCTCAAACTTGAGTCAACTCCTCAAGTTCTCAGTAGACAATAGTCAGAACTTCAACAACAATAGACAGACACTACCAACTGCGTGATCTTGAACAAGATACTCAAGGGATTCATGCTACCAAAACAAGTAGGAAGAAAAATACAAACAAGAAACGGAAGCAGATGGTTCTCAGGTGCATACTGAACCAGAAGCAGATGGTTCTCAAGTGCATACTGAACCAGAAGTAGGGGAATCACAATTCGAATAAGGAACTCGAGCCAAACTTACGAATTCAACTCAATTAACTCAGTCGATCGAGTAGAAGTTCAGTTTTTAAACTCATACATCAAAATCTGGAATAAATAACCTGGTGACAAGATGACATTGCTGCTCATCTTCTTCCTCAGAACTGGAATTAGTAGAGTTTAGCTCAAGCCATTTTACAGCAGCTATAGGGAACAAGTTGGTAGGAATATTTGGTGTTTCTATTAGAGGATTGCAATTCAAACACATTAAGGTTGGTTCTAGGATCATTAATTGTTTTTAATGCTTTCAGTGTGCAGGTCAACTCAAAATTTGCAGAAAAGACCAAATAGAACTTCAGCAGCAATAGACACTAGATTTCAGGTCAATCACATTCAATTCAAACAAGTAGAAACAAACAAGGATAAGTTCATCAACTCAAAGAAGTCGCAGGGGAATCACAATTCGAATAAGGAATGTACGAGCTACCCTGTTTGTAATATTTCGTAGCATTATACTCGGTAGAAAGTCATCTGTAGTGTGTGTTACTTTACAGAACATGCTGGTGCTTGAAATGGTCTATGAAGACCTCAGTTTCATGACTGCTATTTCATTATCTATTGCTCTCTTATGTAAATGGTACTAACACTGATAAAGTTACAATCGAATTATGGAAGCATGTAAGTCGAAACTATATCTTGTTTCCATTTCTTGCAAGTTTACATGAAATCAGGATTCTAATGATAAAAAAAATTGGAGGAAAATTCAAACAATAGAAAACTCAAATAGTAGTACCGAAGGATAAAGATGAGTAGTACCTTGAGACAGTGAAGTATTTTCAGCAACACTAGGTATCCTTGATATTTGTGGTACTCGTTCATGGCCACTGTTGGTGTCAAGGACCTAATAAATATTAACACATTAGATTACAGTTCTTTTATTGAAACTTCATTAAGAATGCCTATAACTTCTGAAAATCGAGTTACCTGTTCACTTGAGGTGCCACTGATATTTTGAGGCGTAGATTTTAGAAACATATTTGCACACCAATTGTCTCATTTGGAGTAATTCTGATTGCATCTTCTCCTGATTTTGTTTCATCAGATTCATTTTTTCATTGTGTTTATCCTTTAACTCGGTTATCTCCTGTGTTAACCTTTGTACGGCCTCATTAGACGAATCCTCTGCAACAATATTTCCTAAGGAAGATCTACTACCCCATAGCACAGAAGGAGTTGGACCAAGTCCTAAACCACGAACATACCCACTTTTGTCATTTCCGAACACCTGGGAATACACATCGCCTTCCCAAGCAACACTGCGAGGAGGTTGATCAGTAGAGCTCTCACTATTATTCATCCTTCATTTATCATTTTATGACCACAGAATACATAAATCCAAGTTGGAATTCATTTATTCGCTTTTATGTTTTTTTCTAAACTATTCCCCAATTCAAAAATTTAAATAAAAAAAAAATCTTACGATCGCATTGGCAGAATCAACATCCAGTGGTCTACCATCCTTACGTTGTTTATGAGTTAATAAGAAAATTTCTGCTCGTGTAGGTTCTACCCCATTTACAGCCTAATACAATAAAATTGGTGTCAGATATGCGTGAAAAAAAAGAATTTTAAAATATTATAATTAGCAATTTTTACAAGTTTACCTGCTCATTCATCAAGGTAGCAATACTTTTGGATCCTCCTGTGTGAGGCATCTTTTGATTGGCCCTATTGTTTCTATTTGCTTGGCTACGCCTCTGTCATTGAAATATTAAAATGATATTTTATAAATTATAAATAAAAATTGAGCATAACTAAAATCAAAACACTGAAATAATGAAGTAGAGGTGATTTAAAGATTTGTTAATACCTTAGCTTTATCTGAAAGCCAATAGGAGACAAGACCACTCCATTGATCCCTCGGTATGCGACTTGGTCTATTTTTCAGCAAAGCGTCTTTAAACTTATATTTTGGCAGATACTCACCTTTTAAATCGCACTTGTAATCTTTCCATTTCTTTCCTAGTGACTTTAGGACATAAGCTTCTCCCCGTCATGGGATACAGAACTTCTTCTAAAAAAATAAAGCCAACATTTAGAAGAAAATATCATGTATAAAAGATTGAACTCGTTCATATAATAATAATAATAATAATAATAATAATAATAATAATAACAACAACAATAATAATAATAACAGTTGTAGTAATAATAATAATAACAAAAACTACTACTACTACATACCCTCACAAAATCCACCAATTTCTTCTTTTCCTCCTTGTCAAAATTTCTCCAATCATCTACATGTAGAGGTGTTAGTTCTGGAGTTCTTGCAATAATTCCTAGAAAGCTAGAAAGCTTTCGACCTTTTTCCCCAATAGCTTGGTTACGATTATTAAACGGCACATCAACTACCTTCCCCGGAGGAAGTTTCCAAACATCTTTCAGTAAAGTAGGCCCACGAACCTTTCCTGGCTCCAAATTACCTGGAATGGAAGATCTAAAGGTCATCAAATGGCAAAAGTATATATGGTCAACACTAAATGTATACCAAAAGGTAAATATTTATCTTCAATTAATTAATAAATGTATATATGCCTTCAAAGTCACTCTAATTTGGATTAGCTCTAAAATTCCAAGCATCAGAGAAGCTACTGGAAAGCTACTTAATGTAAATGTTTTACAGAAACCAAGTATTGCTCTTCGGATTGATGTACGAATCTAATGGCAAGTGGAATAAATCTCGTGCTACTGGAATGTGCTACTGAAATCAGCAGCCAAGACCTCACATGCATCTAATGTCAACAAAATCAGTATCATCAACTGGTACAAAGCTTCAGGCCAGATCTGTTGGAAGAGGGTTTTTAATACTAGCAACACATACAGGGAGCAAGGCAAGAGGAAAACAATAGAAGCAACACTGGGTACTAAGTGGAGATACAGAAACAACTGGAAAGTACAACACAAAACATCACAAAGAAGGTCATGGAAACAACATGATATGCTAGACCATTTGTGGATGAGGCACAAGGGAGAAGTTCTTAGCTTGTGGATGAGGCAGCACGTTTTAACTGGATCTAGGTGATATACACATTCTTAAAAGCAGGAACTTAACACATACAACTAGAAGACTATATCAGGATACACATACAGTAGAGTTAACATAGAATCATGGAAATGGGCAGTGATAGCAACAAACAAGCACACTGGGACATTGCGCTGGACAGGATACTACTGGGCAGTACTATGACATAACATTGGCTACTATGGTGTGGACAACTGAGTGGTAGTAGGTGGCTGGAGTGGTTCTTTTGACATAAGTGCAAGTTTTGTCACTTCAATTCTTTGGCATACAGTTAAGTGAAGCGATGGATTATGGTGAGCAAAATCCTGTTGAGAAGTTTCAAGGTGACTTAAGACAGGTTTTGAATGAAAAAAGACGTTTGGCTAATGCTGATAGAAGAGCTGATCAAGATCAACAAAGTAACACCAGCAGGTGAACTGGGGTACTTGGTCGACCTACTGCTGCTGCTGCTGAACTGTTGGAAAAACCAGCAGGTTTTCATGTCTCGGCTGGGAATACTGAAGGTCAAGAACTCGCAGGTAGTGATGCTATGGATGATGCAGCTGCTACAGGGGTTAGGACAGTGCATGAACAAGATAATCACTCTCAAAAGAGTGCAATGGTTCAGCCCAATGCTGGATTTAATATAGGACACAATCAGGTAAATGCATCAAAGGAAAATGATGGATCTTGTAGTAATGTTCATAAGGGGAATAAGATGTTAACAGTGGAGGCTAGGCCTAGTAATATGATTCTTCATGACAAGGATGGATATACAAATAAAGAAGATGAGAATTGGAGTGTAAAAGAGGCTGCTACAGGTTTTAAGGCAATGTTTACAGAAGCTAAGAACTCTCAAAAAATTGCACTTGAGCAGTACTATGACATAACATTGGCTACTATAGCAAGCACATTGCGCTGGACAACACTACTATGGTTGCTAATTACACTATATAAACTAGTTAGATTAACACACAATAAAGATTTGAAAATAATTTCAGAGAAAAGTGGTACCTGATTCATCATCATTATGTTGAACTTCAGTGCCACCAACAGAACTGTTCAACTCATTAGATTGATCATCATGTGCATGGTCTTCAGAGTTGTTCCTACTATCCATCAACTGCTGAATATAAGGCTGGGCCGCAGTATGGTTTTGAGCATCCATCAAATGCTCAATATAAGGTCGCGCATCTTCATCGTCGTCTTGTTCAATTACAAGTCGGTTGCGACGTCTAGTTCGCATAGTTCCTTCTCCAAAAATAAAAAAATTATCTAGTTGCATTAAGCTATATTAGTACCAGATTAACTCCAATAGATCAGTAGGTCACGTGCAAAACAGGAGGAAGCACCGTCCTATTCTCAAGATGTGAGAAACATTAACAACTCGTGCACACAAACAAAGCCTTGTGACAAAGGTTGTTTTAGAGATAAGAGTTATTGATGCACTAATAAAACAATTATCAAGTGATAATACCACCTTAGCATATCACATTTAAATGGATATAATAAGCAAAATATAAGTAAAAGAAAGCACAACGAATTCACTCAAACATCCAATATCAAACTTCTGAAGTAAAAAAATAACACCCTTAGAAGTTCTTAAATAACACTTGCAAAAAAATATTCTATAAGTTCCACCTATCTTATTCAGAATCACATTCATTTTCTATGTCATTTCCTCCCTCAACATTAGCTTCACCATCATTTAGAGAAGCTTGAGAATGTACGTTTGTATCAATTACTATCCCATCAATACCACTTCTTACCCAATCATTATACTCATCTTCTAAAACACGAGCATTTTCTAAAAGAGCTAAGTCAGTGGCATCACTCTGCGTTGATGACTCAAGATGCACACTATTTTCCTTCCCCATATTAAAAATGTCTCGAGGTTTAATTAACCTAGGGACAAACCATTCATGATCTTGAGGATCTTGGACAAATATTACTTGTTGAGCTTGTTCTGCAAAAATAAAGGGCTCATGACGTTCTCGATCGCCAGAGTCTGTCAGGTGTGAGAAATTCACAAGTGTGAAACCCAAGTCATCTTCCTTAATTCCTCTACCTTTGGTTACATCAATCCAATCACACTTAAATAAGACAACCTTAAATTTTTCATAGTAGTTTAACTCCACAATATCATTCAATCTGCCATAATATGTGATATTTGCAGATTTTGGAGCATTGTCACTTGTGCTTGCATAACTTTCAGTCTTTGAAACGACCATAACACCACTATTTTGTGTCACCTTGAACTCCTCACTTTGTTTCGTTCGGAATCGATAGCCATTATTTACATCGAACGCACTAAATCTTTTTGCAATGTAACTCGGCCCTCGTGCAATGACTTTAACATCCTTTAAGATGTTAGATGTAGCTTCCAACTCCTTTACCTAACCAAATAAAAGATACAACTATAAATGTGGATATCTGTGCAAGGACAATAATTAATGTAACCAATGACTTAGTCCTACACTCCTACAACTTACTTGCTCTTTGAACCACTCATGGAATGTATCGAAATGAACACGGTCAAGTTGATGTTGTGTCAAACGACGTTTACGATGTGCTCTTTTGATTTCAGCAATATGTTCCCTATTCACGTAACTCGCATATATCAATTTTGTTATCAAATAAGTAATATACATATATTAAATAATAGATATAACACTTACTTTTTATAATTCTCAACGACTTCTGACTCGCAATTGAAAAGCACATGCCGATGTGTTTGCAACCATGTTTTCTCATCCAACTCAAATACATCTACTCCACCGTATGACTCCCCAACAGTAGGAAAAAGACATTCTTCTTTACTAGTCTCATGCTCAATCTCATCATTGCATTTTCTTGAACAATAAGACCATGAATCTCCACCCTCAAAATATCGTGAGCAAAATGCCATACACTCATTTGCTATGTATGCTTCTGCTATTGAACCTTCTGGACATGCACGATTACGAACATATGATTTTAAAGTACCCAAAAACCTATGGAACAAAGTAATATTATTAGTTTGATATTAGAATATTTAACAACTAAAGACATAAGAAAAAGATTCAGTGATATTCTTCTTACCTCTCAATTGGGTACATCCAGCGATAATGTACGGGTCCCGCGTGTTTAGCCTCAATTGCCAAGTGAATTACCAAGTGTATCATAACACTAAAGAATCCTGGGAGGAAGAGTTTCTCCATAATAGACAATGTTTCTGGAATTGTTTCTTCAAGTAACTTTAACTCTTCTAGTTTTATCTCTTTGCTACACAGAACACGAAAGAATGTGCATAGTTCAATTAAAATTGAACTAACTCTTTTATCTACTGATCTCCGCAAGGCACGAGGAAGAAGTTCTTGCATTAAAACATAACAATCATGAGTTTTTAGCCCAGATATCTTTCGTTTGCGAAAGCAACGTGAGATATTAGACGCTTAACCATCTGGAAACTTGACATTTTGTAGTACTTCATAAAATAACTCCTTTTCCATCGGAGACATTGTGAAAAAAGTAGGAGGAAGATATGATCTACCACTAGCTCGGTACTGAGGCCATTAGCTTGGTCTTATTTTCATCTCTTCAAGTCTAATCGAGCCTCTAAGTTGTCTTTAGACTTTTTACCAAGATCCAATAATGTATAATTATGTTATCACACACGTTCTTTTCTATGTGCATCACATCAAGATTATGGCGCACCAAGTTAAATTTCCAATAAGGAAGATAAAAAAAATACTTCTCTTTTTCCATGTGCTTTTCATCACCCCATTTACCGTTTCACTTGACTAACCAAGAGTAAATTTTATATCTTTAACTTGATTCAGCACTACTGAACCAGTTACTGGACAAGGTGCAGATCTTGTTTCTTTAGTCCCATCAAATGATTTTGCATCATTCCGATATTTGTGTCCTGACTTCAAGAAGCGGCGATGCCCCATATAACAAAACTTCCTGCCATGTTTGAGCCTTCTAGATCGAGTGTTTATATTACAAGACGGGCATGCAAATCTACCATAATTTCACCATCCAGAGAGAGTACCATATGCTGGAAAATCATTTATCGTCCACATGAGAGCTGCTCGCATTTGGAATATCTCCTTAGTGGAGGCAACGTATGTTTCTGCACCAACATCCCATAATTCATTTAACTCTTCTATTAGAGGTTGCAAAAAGACATCAATATTATTTCCAGGCGCTTTTGGTCCAGGAATAAGTAAGGATAGAATGAAAAACTCTTGTTTCATGCACTTCCATGGTGGAAGATTATATGGCATTAAAATCACTGGCCATGCACTGTGAACAGTTCGCATTGTGCCAAATGGATTAAACCCATCAGAAGCTAATCCTAGGCGCACATTGCGAGGGTCTCCAGCAAATTCCAGATATTTATTATCAAAAATTTTCCAAGCTTCAGAATCTGCAGGATGTCGTAGAACTCCATCTTTGTTGTGCTCTTCATGATGCCATCGCATTGCTTTGGAAGTTTCTAATGACATAAACAATCTCTGTAGCCTCTGTTTTAAAGGAAAATACCTTAGGACCTTGGCTGGAATTTTTCTAGCATCATTTTTCCATCTAGAAGCCCCACAAACATTGCATTTATTGATATTCTTATTAGCAAACTCTTTCCTAAAAAGCATGCAATCGTTGGGACAAGAACAGAGGAGGAATAAACACAATCATCGCACGTCAATTTACAACAATCGGATATCAGAAAAGACTCGCATATGCAGAAAAAACTGTACTTTCGCAAAGCTCAAATTGCAACAGTTGACGGCACGAATTTGTACCTGGTAGAAAATTGTTTTGTTAACAAACATAAGAAATTGAAATCTGAATTCTGTAACGATCTTGAAACCTACAGGAAAAGAGAAGTGGAAACGGATAAAACAGAGAATACTAACAATGACGATAGAGCATAATCGAGCAGCACAATCCTAACTCCACTGTTAATCGCTTCTGCTGGGTGAAAAAACGAAAATACCTGAGGAAGAAGAGCAGTTATCTGGGGAAGAAGCTGGCCGGAGACCTTCGACTCTGTTAATCTGGCCGGCGATTGTACGATTTTGTGATTCTGCGATTCTAGCTGGAGAAGAACAATAGTTATCTCGTTCAATGAAACGATAAAAACTCGCCAGAACTATATGTAGACTCTGGAAATTGTATCCTGTTCGATGAAGGAAAATCAATATGTGAGATTCCTATCCTATTCGACGAAGGAAACTTGAATCCCGTTCAGAATAGGTTTTCCTATTTTTTCTGATTGGAGGGAATCGATCGATTATTTTTTGTGCAAATTGGAGGGAATCGATCGATTATTTTTTGTGCAAACTGGAGGGAATCAATCGATTATTTTTTGTGCAAAATAATTTGGAGGGAACGATTAATTTGGCAGGGAGGGAAAGTTTAAAAAAAAAAAAGAAAAACCTATATATGCACGGTTAGTCGATTAATTGTTTTTAATGGCAATTTATTTTAATTGCCGGTATAAGGTTATTTTTTAGTGGCCAATGGTCATTTGCCGCATATATTTTAGCTTATAGAATATATTAGCGGCAATTGACTTATTGCCGCTAAATAATTGACGCCAAATGTCCTTTTTGTAGTAGTGAGTGTCCGCACAATGGCATCCCGGATCAGATGCTGGGACAGAGATTCTATATGGGTTTGGCTAACGGTTTGAAGGACAATGTAGACGCTTCTGTCGGGAGTGCCTTGAGCAAAACATTCATAGAGTGTAAGATTCTTCTTGACAAGATGTGTCAAAATTCAGGCTGGATGACGAGAGATACAACATTCACTCCAATAGTGCATTCTGTCGCTCTTGACCCAAACCATACAAATGCAGAAAACATAGCCACTCTCATGACCCAGATGAGCTTGCTGACAAAGAACATCGATGGGATGGGTACGAAACACGTGCACATTGTTGATACCACAAATGGAGGCTTATGCACTCCTTGCATAAACCAGTCATATGTGTGCTCGTGGAGTGGAGAGAATGACAACCAGGGCTTCAAAGAAGACATGAATTATGTAAATAATTTTGGAGGTTAGAGGAAAGGTGGGCAGCAATGGGGACTGACATCAAACTAGCAGTACAAACCAAACCAGCCACAACACAATCCCAATCCAAGAGGAGCACGACCTCAAGACCAAGTCGTGCCTTATCAAAGGCAGTAGGGCTATAATCAGCAGCACCAGCAACAGTTGGCCTACCAACCACCTCATCAACATCAGACAGTAACATGATCGAAATCAGGGGCATGCCATAACAACTCATTGGGACAAATGGAAAGATGCAGGAGAAGTTAGCTGCACATGATTCAGCAATTAAAGGCATTGAAACTCAATTGGGACAGCTATCTATGGCCTTGAACAATCGCCCACAAGGAACATTGCCTACAGATACAAACATTAATCCAAAGGAGCAGAACCCAAATCAGCTCATGGCAGTGAGTCTCATAAATGGAAGAGATTTAGACAGGGAGCAAGAAGTTGCTCAATCTAGGAGAGAGACAACGCCAACTACTCCAGTTACATTAGAGACATATGAGTCAGCAAAGCTCACCGAGGTTATAATTGAACATGCATAGGTTGACAAGGGTAAGGAGAAGGAAGGAAAACAACTCCCAGTTAAGGTGGTAGAAAAAGCTTCCAGCAAAGAAAAGACACAAAGTAGTGGGCGGTGGTAGAAAAAGCTTCCAGCAAAGAAAAGACACAAAGTAGTGGGTAGAGGTTGACTCATGCACCATTCCCTCAGAGGTTGGCAAAGCAAAAGAAAGATGATCAATACAGGAAATTTATAGAAATGTTTAGAAAAATTCAATTGAATATTCCACTAATGGATGCTTTGAGGGAAATGCCAGGGTATGCAAAAACGATGAAGGACCTGATGTCGCAAAAATTTGACTTGCAGGACCTATCCACTATAACTTTGACGCAGACCTGCAGCGTGGTAGTGACAAGGCCTATGGCTCAAAAGGTGTCTGATCCAGGTAGTTTCACCATCCCATGCACCATTGGGAGTTATGTTTTTGCTAAAGCATTGGGTGACTTGGGAGCCAGTATAAACTTGATGCTTTTGGCAATCTATACGAAATTGGGCATTGGCAGAGCTAAACCAACCTCAATGTTGCTGCAACTAGCTGATCGCACAGTCAAAAGACCGACATGAATTCTTGATGATGTGCTTGTTATAGTGGGGAAATTTGTATTCCCTGCAGACTTCATCATTATTGACTGTCAAGTGGACGAAGAGATACCAATCATTCTAGGAAGGCCGTTTTTAGCCACTGGGAGAGCATTGATTGATTGTGAGACTGGAGAATTGAAAATGAGGTTGAACAATGAATAAAAAATATTCAATGTTCAACACTCTATAAGGAGACCCAGAGAATTTGTAAATTGCTCGCTAGTGGAGGCCGTGAATGTAATACTACAAGAGGAGGATGAGACTATTAATGTCAGTGATCCGTTAGAAGCCTTCTTTAGGAATCTGGAAAATATGGATGGTGAGGAGTTGGTAGAGTGGGTCATGGCTCTCGAAGGTCAAGGGCTCTGGAAAAGGGAACCCCGGTTCGAGCCCCTACACTTAGAAGAAAGAACAACACCACCTCCGAAACCATCGATAGAGGAGCCACCATATTTGGACCTGGAACCGCTTCCAGATCACCTCACGTACGCTTTCTTAGGGTCTAATTCTACTTTACCTATTATTATGTCATTCGGTTTGCTAGCTGTGTAGGTAGAGCAACTCCTACAGGTTTTACAAGAATGTAAGACTGCTATTGGTTGGTCCATGGCAGACGTAAAGGCTATCAGCCCAGATGTTTGTATGCATAAGATTCTCTTGGAAGAAGGGCACAAACCTTCCAGAGAACATCAACTAAGGATGAACCCGAATATGAAAGAGGTGGTGACGAAGGAAGTGATCAAGTGGTTAGATGCGGGTATAATCTTCCCCATCTCAGACAGCAATTGTGTCAGCCCCGTTCAGTGTATGACGAAGAAGGGAGGAATGACGGTCGTACAAAATGAGAATAACGTGTTGATCTCGACTCGTACAGTCACGGGCTGACGGATTTGCATGGATTATCAAAAATTGAACACAGCCACCCGGAAGGACCATTTCCCCCTTGCCATTCATTGACCAAATGTTGGACTGGTTGGCCGGGGGATCTCACTTCTGTTTCTTGGATGGATATTCGGGGTACAATCAGATCTCAATAGCCCCTGAAGACAGAGAGAAAACATCCTTCACCTGTCCGTATGACATCTTTGCATTTCGGAGAATGCCTTTTGGACTTTGCAATGCACTGGCTACATTCCAGCGGTGTATTTTATCCATTATCACGGACATGGTTGAAGACATTATAGAGGTATTTATGGATGATTTCTCCGTGGTGGGGGATTTATTCGAGGACTGTCCTCACAATTTAAGAGGAGTGCTCAGAAGATGTACGGAGACAAATTTTGTGCTGAATTGGGAAAGGTGCCATTTTATGATACAAGAAGGGATAGTCTTGGGGCATCGAGTGTCCAGTAAAGGAATTGAGGTCGACCATGCTAAGGTTGACGTGATTGAGAACTTTCCACTGCCCACTTTGGTCAAGGCGGTGAGTAGTTTCCTTGGGCATGCCGATTCTACAGGCGATTCATAAAAGATTTCTCTAAGATCGCTAGCCCTTTATCTAAACTCCTTGAAAAGGATCAGCCCTTTGTGTTTTCTAATGATTGCAGGTTGGCATTTGAGGAGCTGAAGAAGAGATTGGTGACTGCACCCATAACTGTTGCACCCAACTGGGAGCAACTATTCGAGCTCATGTGCGACGCAAGTGAGTATGCTATAGGAGCAGTCTTGGGGCAGCAAAATGACAAGCTGATGCACCTAATTTACTATGCAAGCAGAACACTAAGCAACGCACAACTCAATTAGACAATGACAAAAAAGGAGATGTTGGCTGTAGTTTTTGCATTCGACAAATTCAGGTCGTGCTTGATTTGTTCAAAAGTTATTGTTTATACTGACCATGCAGCAATTAGGTACTTGATAAGTATTGGCCAACTCTGTTCAAGGATGCCCATGCTTGGGAAAGTTGCGATGAGTGCCAAAGGACAGGCAACATATCTCGACGTCACGAGATGCCGATAGCTACTATTCAAGAGGTGGAGGTATTTGACATGTGGGAGATTGACTTTATGGGGCCATTCGTCAGCTCGTATGGTAACAAATACATACTGGTGGCAGTTGACTATGTCTCCAAATGGGTTGAAGATATGGCTCTCCCAACCAATGAGGCAAAAGGGCGGACAAGATTTCTAAAGGAAAACATCTTCACACGTTATGGCACCCCGAGAGCTATAATCAGTGATGGTGGAACCCATTTTTTTGCAATAGAGCGTTCGCACGGCTGTTGGAAAGTATGGAGTTCGCCATAAAGTGACCACACCTTATCACCCACAGTCGAGCGGGCAAGTTGAAATGTCAAACCGGGAAATCAAAAGTGTCCTAACCAAGACAGTGAATGCGACAAGGACTGATTGGGCTAAAAAGCTGGATGATGCATTATGGGCATACCACACAGCATTTAAAACTTCAATCGGTATGTCACCACATAAGTTCGTGTTTGGAAAAGCATGCCACCTTCCGGTGGAGCTTGAGCATAAAGCCCTTTGGGCACTATGGCAGTTAAATTTGGATATGGAGACCGCATGTACCAGTAGAGTTACTAAGTTACATGAACTCGAGGAATTCAGGTTCCATGCATTTGAGAATGCAAGATTGTACAAAGAAAGGATGAAAATGATGCATGATAAACTTATTCTAGATCAGAACTTCAAACCCTAAGATCTAGTGTTGTTATACAACTCGAGACTAAGATTGCTTCCGGGTAAATTGAAGTCTCAATGGTCAGGACCCTTCAGAGTGGTGCAAGTGTTCTCAAGTGGAGTTATAGAAATCGAATCCAAAGATGGAACAAATAAGTTCATGGTGAATGGGAAAAGGTTGAAACATTACCTTGGAATGGTCGAAGAAAAGGGGGATAAAGTGATGATATCTTTGGAAGAGCCCCAATACACGAGCGAAGATAATAATAAAAGCCCGCGTCGTGCCGCAACGTTAAATCGGGCGCTTCCTGGTAGGCAACCCATGGTTTGTTGTAAATCGTCGTGCCGCGATATTAAATTAGGAGCTTCCTGGGAGGCAACCCATTATTCTTCTTTGTTCTTGTTTTTGTAATTGATTTTTAAATGTTGACAATATTGGCCGATCTACTAAGGCGCAGGAACAAAAGTATGCGCAGTGGAAGGACTCGGGGTGACAAAATTATCCCGGAGATAGTCAAAAGTGCGAAAAAGCAAAAAAAATTTTGGATGCCTAAATCCGCGGCCGCGTATTTGATCGCCGATCAACCGCGGATTTTGCACAGGTCTTTTTCTGCGGCTGCGGATTGAACCGCGGATGCGGCGCTGTTCAAGTTCAGTTAAAATATTTTCGTTTCTTTTCTTTTCTTTTCTCTTCTCCCCTTTTAGTTAGTTTTTTTTTTACTTATTCCCCCCCCCCTTTTCACCGTCCACTCCCTATTTCTCCCTCCCTACCCCCCCCCCCCCCAATTAACAAGTATATCTAACAAAACCCTTTTCTCATCCCTTCCCCAAAACAAAAATAATGCCCCCTTCCCCAAAAAAATCAAAAATACACCGCACCCCATCCCCTTCTTCTCCCCAAATTTTTTAACTCAAGAAAACCTCTTCTCCTTCTTCCTCTTGTCTACTCAACCGCCACCCAAGCTCCATTCCTCACAAGATCTTCAAGTAAGTAACATGATTCTACTTTCTTTTTTAGTTTTTTTTTCAATTTTTTTTCATTCTTTTTTTCTCTTCTATTTTGAAGTGTAGGATAGTAGAAGTTATGGGTACTCTTGTCTTTGTTTTTGATTGTTGATATATATGTTGGTATGTGAGGATAATAGATTTGGTCGGGTTAGGGGAGACATCGTTGAGTTTGTGAAGAATGGAAGTTTAATTGGATCTTTGGGTACATTGGGGGACATATGCAGAATAAGTGTTTGTTGAATTGCCACAAGGAGTTTCTAGTACAAATTGTGACCAATTATGCGAGTGAAGTCTGAGTAACCGCCCTTGGTTCACATATTACGCTGACTATTGATAGTGGTTGTTGTTGTGTAGGTACCATGAGATCTTCAAAGAAGAGACGCACTACCGATGCCTCATTAAGTAGTCATGGAGGCTCGTCCCGGGCACGGGCACCAGCCAGTTCAGCTCCGTTTGATCGTATCAGGTTTGTCTCCAGAGCTGCCCAAGATCGTTTCAGTTTGAAGTCTATTAGAAAGCCTATACCGGTAAGGGGAGTTTACATGGGATCCCTCCAGGCTGAGTGCCCCAGTATGTATAGGGAGTTGATCAGGCATAGGCTGGACATCTTCTTCAAAGAGCCGGCGGAGGGTAACTTGATGCTTGTTAGGGAATTCTATGCAAATTGCTCTGAACATGAGGATCACATCTGCACTGTGCAACAAAAGAGGGTGAATTCCTCGATGGAAGCCATCAGGAGAGCGTATCGACTGCCTGTATTCACTGGGGAGGTGGATTACTATGATACTTACCGGCGAGAACCAACAAATTGGCACATATATTTTAGACCCATCTCTATACCAGACAAAGAGGTAGTGTGGGTTGTGCCGGGATCGAAGTTGCACTCAGCCTCACTCACCTTTGAAGAAAAGTATTGGTTGTACATCATC
This sequence comes from Nicotiana attenuata, assembly GCF_001879085.1. Lineage (NCBI taxonomy): Eukaryota > Viridiplantae > Streptophyta > Magnoliopsida > Solanales > Solanaceae > Nicotiana > Nicotiana attenuata. Next base: position 152,820 of record NW_017670376.1, on the reverse strand, counting down.
AATAGTACATTGCTGCCGTCCCACAACACAATTGAAGTAAATGGTTCGAGAGCTGCCTTGTTCTGGTGCTTCGTGAATGGCCACGATTTTGATGTGGCCAAGGTTATTCAATCTGAGATGTTTATCCGTTCAACACTGAGGAGGTATGCGTTCTTCTTCCCATCTCTGGTCACTAGATTGTGCCAGGCAGTAGGGTGCCAGAGAACCTCAATGTGGATGGCAAGGTGAAGAACGAAACAAAGTTCCGGGCAGACAAAGTGACCATTGGGAAGTATACTGTTACGCCCCGCAGTATTACGTCGATGTTATGCTCTGCAGTAATATATTACGATGATGTTATGCCTTGCAATATTACATTACGGTGATGTTACGCTTCCCAGTATTTAGTTACGACAGTGTTGCACCCAGCAGTATTACATTACAGTGATGTCACGCTTCGCAGTATTAAGTTACGACGATGTTGCACCCTGAAGTATTGTACGTTAAATTTGTCGTAAAGTAATTGACATCAGTCCATGTAAAAGATTATTTGTATATTATAAGGATTATGCTATTTCACAAGCGATTAGTAAATTGATCAAGGTGAAAGGGGGAGCAAGTCAAAGAAAATTAATTTTGTCCAAGTTTGGTATTTTGGGGTAAATTACAGCCCGAGCTAAAATACCCGGTATTTATGGACTAGTATCATACGAGGTACCACATGACCATAATAGTAAGGTGTATAAGATATGTGAATAGTGAGTAATATTTTAAGTAAGTGGGAAAAATTCTCAATTTTACGGGTAATTAATTAATTATCGGGTAACGGAATATTACCTAATTAATTTAGGATATATTTGAATAAGATTAAACCCCATCCCACCCCACGTGGCAGCAGATGAAGGAACACTTAAGTGACTTGTCTTTAGACAAGCCAACTAGTGGGCACAGGACAACAAATCTTAGGGAATTTTACACGTAAGAAGTGATTATCTTAGCCATCTTTATCTTGTCTTTCAAGACTATTCAATTCATTTTATAACAAGGAAATATAATAAAAGGAACAACAAGCAACAAAGTGAGGGAATTCATGAAGTTAATCTGAGACTTTTCGTTACATTTCTGGCGGCAATTCTTGAATTTACAACAAAATTCATACCAAGTTCATACAATCAGAACAATAGCCGTGAATTGACAATTACAAAGCACTACAAAGCAGAACGCCATTCTTCATGTTTTCAACAGAAATGTCTTGCAACAAAGCGATTCCAACGAAAATTATTAGAACTTAGCAACGTAAAATTTTGCGGTTCTAAAGGAGTACGGTGCAATCTTCTCCAAGAATATAATACGGAGTATTTCCTACTCTAGGTATGCTAAGGTTATCCCTTGTTTCTTTTGGCATGATCCATACAATACGAACGAAACGTGCAAATGCACATATTTCATAAATAACTCTATTCATAGAAGTATTAGAGATACCTATGTTCTTGAATTTCCATGTGTCGTAATATTTTATCATCTGTTCATGGGTCTCCGAAAAATACGAAAGTTGAAAAGAGTTTACTTTATGATATTACTCAAAGGCAAAACGGTCTTATGACATTCTGAAAGATTTTATTAACGTACTGATCATGCATTGCATTCATGTACATTCACCCGTGTCTAGATGGCGTTATATACGCGTATATATGTATGTATATATATATATGTATATGGGATATGGGAAAGGATATGGCGTTATATACGCACCACCACCTGATCAGCTGGTATACGTCGATGATTTTGCCCACAATGGCCGATATGATATGATGGGATGCCCTCAGAGGCTGATGATGTTATGAAATATGTACCTATGCACGACATGACATTCATACGCATATGCATGACGCAAAAAGTAATTTATGATTTACAAAGTTATCCAGACTTACAGGTTTAGTCAATTACTCTATATTTCTTCCATGTCTGTTATGTGCTTATTTATGTGCCTTACATACTCGGTATATTTTTCGTACTGACGTCCCTTTTGCCTGGGGACGCTGCGTTTCATGCCCGCAGGTCCCGATAGACAGGTCGAGAGCCCTCCAGTAAGCTATCAGCTCAGCGGGAGATGTTGGTGCGCTCCATTTGCTTCAGAGTTGCTTGTTTGGTTAGTATGATTTAGACGTGTATTGTTTGGTATGGAGGGACTCTGTCCCGACCTTTATGACATTTATGTAATCATAGAGGCTTGTAGACATATGTTGTGTACGTGAAAGATTGTACGGCCCTGTCGGCCTATATTTTGAATTTATAAATAATCATGTTGGCCTATTAGACCCGTATGTCACGTTTATATGATGATTTAATAAGAAAGATACGTTACGTTAGTACTTGGTTGAGTAAGGTACCGGGTGCCCGTCGCGGCCCATTGGATTGGGTCGTCACAAAAGTGGTTTCAGAGCAGTTCTGTCCTAGGGAGTCTGCAAGCCGTGTCTAGTAGAGTCGTGTTTATGGGTGTGTCGTGCACCACACTTATAAGCAGGAGGCTACAGGGCATTTAGGATTGTCACTCTTTCTTCTTACTCTAGATCGTGTGGTAGAGCTCACTTATAAGAATTCAAGTCCCGAACTTCTGTTCGTAATAAGACGATGCCTACATTCAAAAAGACGATCGATAAGAGATATAGCTGCGGAATTGTTGATTTAGAGGAACTCGATTTTGCATCTTGCTTATGATAAGTAAAGGTGAGGTCTTTAGCAAATCATGGGTGTATCGAAAGGTGTAAGCCTCTTGATAAGGAACCTTAAGGCAAGAATATTTATCCACCTTTATGGTGAAAGACAATGCTTTCAAGAAGTAAAAGAAGCAAGGTGAAGAAGGGTACGAGGCGCCCAGTTAATGAAGATTATCAGTATTATAGTTCCGGCAGAAAAATATAAGCATTAAGAGTTACCCTCAACAGTAATAGAGGTATGTACAATTGGCCGTAACCATCTCAGTTATGCCCTAAGGGGGCTAACAGGTGTAGTTTAAGAAAAGGACGGAACATCAGGACCTGGCTGGGGTTAGAGTAAACCAAAATGGTGAGTGGATTGTTTGTGTTGTTGACATTTCTGAAGGATATTGCAAATACGCTAATAGATCTCCTCATGAGACACCTAGATGGTGCACCCTAAAATATTAAAGCTAGATATGAGCAATGGAAGCCTTGAAGAAATAAATATTACCTTAGTGTGGCTCCCGCCCCCAGTGAAGAAAGAATGTTAGGCAATTGAAAGAGCCAAGGGATGGAGCAAGGAGAGCCAAAAGCAAAAGAATGGTTTGTTTGAGTTTTCAGAGTAAAGCAGTAGACTAGATAATTAGCGGGAGATAAGAAGAGAGTTAATAAGCATTATGAGTAAGATGTGATACACTGATGACAACGGTAGGTCAAAAAAAATGATGACATTATTACAGAGTTTACAGTCAAGTGAAGGAAAAGACAAAAGATGACAGGCCTTGAGACAATAAAAGAATATAGGCCATAAAGTCATATCCTCATTTCGAGAAATAAGTTCACAACTCTAACGTGATTAACAGAAGGATAAATTAGACATCAAATTAATAGAAATTAATATGGACTGGTGAACAAGATAAACTAAATATAAATTAGGGACTGAGTGATTTGATAATAGTCAGCATCATGAGAATTTCAGATCGCGTTCCGGCAATAATAGGACGGACAACAGTAGAAGATTCATGAGAAATTCAGAGAATGGTCATTCAGGAAGACGCTTCCCTAAAGCAAGCAATGTTAGCAAAGTTAAGCTTAAGGGATTGTATGTACCAGTTACATTAAGTGTCACCCTCGCGAGTAAGGAAATTTGTCATCCTTGGTATAGAAGGATTGCCGCAAGGCGAGTAAGGATCATTGATGTTGTGAAACGACGCCAAAGATAAAGAGATAAAACATCTTTAGGTAGATCATTGTGGCTTCAACTCTTAGTACACCCCTAAAGGGGGGAATATGGAGTGATGTGGCATTAAGTCAGAATTAAGTGGTTCTAGTGACTATGGAATGGTAAAGGAAGAATGCATTAAATGAAAGAGGAATGAGATGGCACTTATCCAAATCTTACAGATAAGTCAGAATGCCATTCTTCATGTTTTCAACAGAAACGGCTTGCAACAAAGCGATTCCAATGAAAGTTATTAGAACTTAGCAACGTAAAATTTTGCGGTTCTAAAAGAGTACGGCGCAATCTTCTCCAAGAATATAATACGGAGTTTTCCCTACTCCAGGTATGTTAAGGCTATCCCTTCTTTCTTTTGGCATGATCCATACGATACGAACGAAACATGCAAATACACAAATTCCATAAATAACTCTATTCATAGAAGTATGAGAGATATCTATGTTCTTGAATTTTCATGTGTCATAATATTTTATCATCTGTTCATGGGTCTCCGAAAAATACGAAAGTTGAAAAGAGTTTACTTTACGATATTACTCAAAGGCAAAGTGGTCTTATGACATTCCAAAAGATTTTATTAACGTACTTTTCATGCATTGCATTCATGTACATTGACCCGTGACCAGATGACATTATATACGCGTATATCTGTATGTATATATATGTATATGGAATATGGAAAAGGTTCTAGCATTATATACGCACCACCACCTGATCAGCTGGTACACGTTGATGATTTTGCCCACAATGGCCGATATGATATGATGGGATGCCCTCAGAGGCTTATGATGTTATGAAACATGTACCTATGCACGACATGACATTCATACGCATATGCATGACGCTAAAAGTAATTTATGATTTACAGAGTTATCCAGACTTACAGGTTTAGTCAATTACTCTATATTTCTTCCATGTCTGATACGTACTTATTTATGTGCCTTACATACTCGGTACATTTTTTGTACTGACGTCCCTTTTGCCTGGGGACGCTGCGTTTCACGCCCGCAGGTCCCGATTGACAGGTCGAGAGCCCTGTAAGTAGGCTATCAGCTCAGCGGGAGATGTTGGTGCGCTCCATTTGCTTCGGAGTTGCTTGTTTGATTAGTATGATTTAGACGTGTATTGTTTGGTATGGCGGGACTCTGTCCCGACCTTTATGACATTTATGTAATCATAGAGGCTTGTAGACATATGTCGTGTACGTGAAAGATTGTACGGCCCTGTCGGCCTATGTTTTGAGTTTATAAATAATCATGTTGGCCTATTAGGCCCGTATGTCACATGTATATGATGATGTAATAAGAAAGATACACTACGTTGGTGCTCGGTTGAGTAAGGTACCGAGTGTCCGTCACAGCCCATCGGATTGGGTCGTAACATATATGGTGGTACCCGGTACAGCTGATAGTGATGCTTCTGAGGCGTCAGAAGAGAGCGATGAAGAGCAGGAGGAAGCTGGGCCTTCCTCACCCCCGCAGGAACAAGTTGGGCCATCCTCACCCCCACAGGAACAAGTCGATGTGGTTGAAGGATCATCTGCAGTCAGACGGAGTAAGCGAATGACAGCCTTAGAATAGGAAATGGCAGAGCTGCGCACTTCCGTCACAGTATTGAGGACTAGAGTTGATGCCTTGTCCACCCAAAATGCGAAGTCGGAGAAGAAAATCATGGGCTGGCAGTGTGCATTGGGGACGGCGTGTCATCTCGACCCCGGCACTATCTCTGATCAAGAGTGATCTTCCAAGGAAGTTCCTTTACCTCGCATTACATTATTTTGTATGACATGGGGACATGCCATCATTTTAAGTATGGGGTGGGGGATACTTTGTTGGTATGTTGTATGTAGATTAGTTTTGTAGTTTATTAACATAGATCATTCTCGACTTGTCCCGGCGATGGATATCATTCTACGGGTTTCTTGAGGGACTAAAGTCGAAGGAAAAAAACACAAAAATATTTTCTTTTGTAGTAGTGTATCAATTCCCCCTTGGTTATTCTTTAAGTCACGGTGCTTTTTCAAGGGTTTCATTTGAACCAGGTGTAGTTAGTTTTTTTTATTGTTAGTTAGGAACTTGTGGGCTATGGGCGGAAATAGAAGGAAGATGTCTTAACGTCGTAATGCCTTGAATATAGTGGGTACTTTAGTGTGACGCTTAGGCTGAGTTGTCGACTCTTGTAAGAATGCCTTAAACTGTATGTTCTTAATTTGGCTTAAGTACCTTTATCAGAGTATTTGATGACCCAATGTAGAGTGACTCATGTGCCATGTGTGTGTGAGGCTTGTTGTATTCTGTGCATGACAGTTGATGCCTAGAACTTGCCCCGTGTATCTGCAAAGAGAAATAATAGTCTTGTTTAGTCTGGGAAGTGATATAGGCATTTCTTTGTTGAACCATACATATACTTCATCCACCCATTTGTTATGTATCGTTGTTAACCCCGTTGAGCCTGTAATCCTGTTTCTTTGGCAACCACACTACAAGCATTACCCATTTGTTTAAATTAATCATCTATTTGAACCTTTTAACCTCTCATGAACACTTGAATAGTTATGAACTTTGTAAAAGTTAAAGTATGGGGTAGTGGGTTTGGCTTTTGAGTGGAACTAATGAAATAAGGAGAAAGGTGCACTGTTTTGATAAAGTAAAAGCTACTTGAATTGATTAAGAAAAAATAGTTCGATTGTTGTGAAAAATATTCCTTGATAAGTGGTGGCACTTGATGTAAGTGTGCATAAAGAAGAATGAAGTTAATATATAGTGATGTGAAGGTGGAGTTATGGTTTGACATAAGTGTGGGGTTCTGAATATTAAAGTATATGTATTAAAGTGCTTAGGGAGATGTAGTCACTCTTATATCTAAATATATCCTACTCGTCCCGCAACCTAAATTACAACCAAATAAAGTTCTACTTGATCCTAGACTGAATGAGCTCGATTAATAGAGTAGTACACTACGGTCAAGACTATGGTGCATCTTTTGTGATTTATGAATGTCATTTCTGAGGGTGAGTGAATTCTGTTCATATTGAAGTTCCTTAGAGTGTGTGCATTTTATTGATTGTGGAATGAGTCTCTTTTGTTATGAGCAGGCACTTGATTCATGAAGGAGATGTAATTCTGGACCTTTTAGTTAGAGTAAGTAAGCTGGTTAGGAATATTGCGTGGTTCGTGGGAGTCAACTCTTGAGGTGTAGATGTTACACTAATGCACTCATTCTTTGTGTGACGAGTCAGGGAAGTCGCTCAGGGAAGTTAGGCCTCTGTAGAGTGTGGTTTGATTGCTCGAGGACAAGAAAAGGTTTAAGTGTGGGGTGTTGATAGTAGGCTATAATTATGCAATTTAGATACTATTTACACTCTAATTTAGCCGTACTTTATCAATGTTTGAATGTTAAAAGATAACAAAATGCTCTAATTAAGAGTTTTATCTTTTGCAGGAGCCGAGCTATGAGGCAGCTAAAGAGTGTTTTGGAGTCAATATAGAGCATGGAAGACCAATCGGAGGTTAACACAGTCGAAAAGGAGAAAGAAAAGCGTGTGGCGAAGTCCCCTCCAGGTGCGCGGCTGCGGATTGACCGAGCATTGGCCGCACACTGAGGCAGAACACTAGGTGAAATCCACGGTCCAATCCGTGGCCGCGGACGAGCTGACGGAAGCCAATAACCTAGGGTTAATTATGTAATTTCCAAGGCGACTAACCTAAACCTATATGAAGCCTAATTCGCCCAGAAGAAAGGGAGAGCTTTTTTTAGAGAAACTTTGAAGGCAAGAACACGGGAGAAAGACAGAGAATTTCCTTAGTGTTTTCATCTTCTTCTTTTTAATTCCATTGTTGATTATGACTTTCTATAGTGAATTTCTATCTATTAGTATGAGTAGCTAAACCCGTCATCCAGGGTTGATGGAATCAATTGTTGGATGAAATCTTGACTCTGTTTTGATATAATTGAACCATTTTTACTCTATGATTGTTCAACTAAGTGTTGTCTTGTGATTAACTAAAAGGGCCCTTGATTAATCGTGTCTAGTTATCTTGTGTTGCTTGAGAAATAACACTTGGTTAGACTGTTGTTGAACAATACCACTTTCGGGTAAGTTAAGAGATTAATTACTTGAATTTAAAAGCAGGGTTAGAAATAACGACGCTTTGGTGGGATAATTTTTAGTTGCATAAATTGTTAACTAGAGTAGTCCGAGAGAATACTTCTAGTAAATTATCGTAATTGACCGAGAGATAATTCCGGTAGCCCAGAAATCATATTCCTTATAGAGTGTTACAGTGAGAATATAACAAACGTGTCAGGAATTAATCCAACAATTTGGGAAATCAATAACCCTAGACCATTTTACCATTGAATTCAACTCTATTCTTGATTATTGCTAGTTTTATTGTCATTTTTCTTTAGTTAACTAAATTTTACTCATTATCCATTAAAAAGCTTGCACCCGGGAATTGGTTTAGCTTATCATTTGTAGTGTTAAAAGTTGTAGTAAATAGGTTAGTTTCCTGTGGGATTCCACTCCGTTCATGAACCGGATTATATTGGCAGTGACCGCTTAGTCCTTTTTATAAGGCATAGTTGGGCGTGATCAGTAGCGAAAAGAAAATTGGGGCTGAGGCAAAATTGTTCTTCGCGAACACGTGGGCTGAATCGCGAACGCGAAGTAGTGGTGGGCTTACCCTTCGCGAAAATGATCGTCCTCTCACCAACGCGGAGGGTAGTGGGGTTGGGGGGAAGTTCTGTCTACTACACTACACGAGCGGGGGGTTTGGCTCACGAACGCGAAGGCAAGGGGGGGTCAAGCCTTCGCAAACTTGAAGTGTATATCGCGAACAAGTAGGCCTTGACGTTGTCCTTCGCGAACGCGTCAGGTGCTTCGTGAACGCGAAAAATACCTGACACGTAGGTATTAAAACATCCCATTTTCGTGAACGCGAAAATGGGATTTGAGCCATTTTCACCATTTTAAAGTTTGAACTCGGCCCAGAGGCGATTTTGAAGAGATTTTTCATCACAATTTCATTGGTTAGTAAATTTAAACTTTTTTATTATATTTTCACAAACACCTATTGATTTGGTAGAAATTAAGGATTTAGGTAGAAATAGGGGATTTGAGAAATTGAGATTTAGACATCGAGTTGAGGTTGTATTTTGAAATAAAATACATAACCGAGCTCGTAGGTGAATGGGCAACTGGATTTTTGTCCAAATCTCGAGTTTTGATCAAGCAAACCCGGGGTTGACTTTCTCTAGAACCATTAAAGATTTAATATTTTTCACTCTTGGGTAGTTTCTAAAGCCTATTTTCAATTATTTGAACTATATTTGTCTAGATTTTATTGGTGCGGAGGCTAATTCTAAAGGAAAATCTGAGGTTGATCATTAATTTAGTTGTGGAGTGAGGTAAGTGTCGTGGTTAACCTTAACATGAGAGATTAGGACTTGTTGGTCTTTTTGCTATGTGAATTATGTGTGGGAATGGAGTATATGTGAGGTGACGAGTATATATACGTTGTCATTGGGTTAAAGCATGCGAGTGAAAATTATTTTTTTGTTCTAAGTTGTTTCATTGATTATATTTTCATGCTTAGGTTAGATTATTACTTCTTTAATTATCTGCCTTGTATATATTGTTTATTTTAAAGATGTTGGGAATTTGAAAGTTGAGTTTGTTATCATGGCATTATAATTGAAGTGAATTTGCTTCCGGCCTTGTATTATTAACTTGTTGTTTCTTGGTGAGGAACAGTGAAAAGCACGAAGGGTGTTGATGTGCCTTATTACTTATATTATCATCTATTTGACAAAATTGTGAGGATTAAAACACGAAGGGTGATGCCGTGCATTTGATTGCTTATCAGCATTTATCATATCATGTGAGGTTGAGAGTAAAAGCACGAAGGGTGATGTCGTGCCATTTCATTTATGATTTACATAGTGAGGACGAGAGTGAAAGGACGAAAGGTGATGTCGTGCCATTGTTTACTTGGTTTTCAGTTGATGATTTAATTGGATTCATTATTATTGTTTATCAGAGAAAGATTATTTGATGGTTTTGTACTTGTTCGTTTCGTACTCCTCTTTTCACATGCCCCTCCCAATTAATATTTAAATTTTTTCATGTGCTATTTTATGGTATTTTGTATATATATATAAACTGTACAGGATTTTCATGTAGGTGTCTTGTCATAGCTGTGTCACTACCTCGTCGAGGTTATGCTCGATATTTGTGGAGTACATTGGGTCGGTTGTAGTCATGCTATACTTCTGCACTTCTTGTGCAGATACTGGTGTTGATCCTAGCAGCGTCTAGTGGTGTTCAACTCAGATTCAACTGTATCGGCGGCTTGAGGTATAGTTGCATGGCGTCCGCAAACCTGAAGTCCCCTTATCTATTCTACTGTTTATCTAGTTTCAAATAGTTGTACTTTGCTTCAGACCATGTATGTATTATTCTAGTTGCTCATGTACTTATAACTCCGAATTTCTGGGAGTAATTAGCATCGCGCCATTTCTATTAACACTGTGTTAGATTCTGAGTTTATTTATGGTAAATATCATTACTATGTGTTAATTATTAAAAATTAGTTGATTAATTTATAACATCGGCTCGCTTAACAAATTGATGTTAGGTGCCATCATGATCTCGAGGTTGGGAATTCCAGGTCGTGACTGAACCTCAATAAATTTCGGAGTAGTTATGTAGTTGAATACATTGTATAGTGACATCCACTTGATATATACAATTTCGTTGATAATAATTAAATACAGAAGTTGTGAAAATAAAAATAACCGATAATTTAAATGTATAATGTCACCTTCCAATATTTTATTATAATTTATGGATGTATATCTAGAATCATCTTAACTTATTAAAGTATGATTTTATCATAGTAATCAATTTTGGCCTCATATACCTTGTCTGTTGATATGCTGGAGAAGTATTAACCCACTTATTTCTTTATCATAGTAATCAAATAGATGTCATCTTTTTATACTTATCTTTCTTTTTACATCATTGCTTTTTTAATTATGGTCTGATGCGAAGAAAATTTAACTTATAGTGTTTCGAATATTTACAAGTTATTAGTTCATACATCAAGTTCGCTAGTCCTAGGTTTCTTGGATTTTGCTAGTTTGGACTAGCTAGGATTCGTTAGTAAGAAAGTGAAAAGAGGACTAAATATATTGAAGTTTGATAAATCAAACCATTCTCTCTCTCTTAGCTTTTCTCTAAGATGAACTCCCAACCCTTTGAAAACCAAAACACTATCCTTCCAAAACTACCTGACATAGCCTATCTCAACCCATTGCAAAATGATTTAGAAAAGTTAACATCCTTTAAGGACAAATTGTTGGAATCAAACCCAATGGATTTTGCTCCTACAATAGAACAAGAGGATATGCTCTACACAAAAACTCAATGAAAGATAAGGAGCTTGTGCATGATCCAGAAGATAACTCAAGAGGAGTTATAAAAATTTCACTTTCAACGGAGGATAGACAACGCATCTATGAACCATGGAATTATTCTATCATAATCAAACTAGTAGGAAAACGTATGCTACATCATTATTTAAAGAGGAAAATTCAAGATCTATGGAATCCAACAGAAGATTTCTCACTAATTGATCTTGGTGAAGACTATTATATCATCAAATTCAAAAAGAAGGAAAACATGGATAAAGCTATCCACCTAGGTCCATGGTTCATAAATGGCCATTTTCTGTCCATCTCCAGATGGAAACCTAACTTTGTGGCTAAAAATGAAAAATTAACTACCTCCACTTTATGGATTAGGCTTCCTCAATTGCCAACGGAATTTTACGATGATAAAATCCTAGAAAAAATTGGAAATTCAATTGGAAGCCTACTGAAAATTGACACATGTACATCAACAACTCTAAGAGGTCGATATGCAAGAATTTGTGTGGAAATTCCTCTAGAAATCCCAGTCCAACCCTACTTATTTATTGGACACCACAAGCAATACATTCACTATGAAGGGGAAAATTTCCTTAGCAAAAACTATGGTCGATTTGGTCACACAATGAGACAATGCAACTATATAAAGAAGCAAAGCGACGATCCTCACCATGCAGGACAAGTTCATCAACCTACAGCTACAAAGGGAGTTAATGAAGCAGAATTGATAACTGTTTCATTCAATAAAAGGAAAAATCAAGGTAGAAAAATTCCATCTCAACCTGCCAACACCCAAGTAAAAGGCAGTAATGGTCCAGGTTTTTCGGTTAAACTATTCAATGCTAATACAGGTAAGTATTTGGATACTCAAACGCTTCAATATAAAACTAAAGATCATCCCACTTCTAATCAACCCTCAAAAGTTAACACTCAATCTATCATTGCTAAAGATCAAACCACTACTCTAAACAAAAACCACTCTCAGACAATAAGCTAACAGTTTCACCAAAAACCACTATGGCTAATACTAATTTTCTTTGTAATAATAAATTTACTCAATTAAGTGATGACTTGGCATTTGGAGAAAATGACACTTGTATGAGTGACTCCAACGTGGCATCAAATGATTCCAACATTTTAGATACAGACAATGCCATGCAAAATGGCACCTTAACTGACACTTCTAACCCTCCTAATAATCCTACCCCTACTACCCTAAACCCTCCCCTAAAACAAAATTCTTTCCAAAATCTTGTGTTATCCGAAGGGTCTCAACAAAATCCTTCCTTAAGATATGGCAAGATCACTATCCCTCCGCATGTTGGCCAAATGGCAATGGACATAGAAAAGGGAAGCCAAATGGCCACACCCTTAGAAAACCTAAAAGAAGCAATCAATTGTCCTATAAATCAAGACATTGCGCAACCAAAAGACACAAAATTGGAAGACTCAATCATTGGTTATTCCACCAATCCACTGTACCCCCCCCCCCCCCCCCATTACCACTATTCCAACGCCTACTAGTAGTTCATTAGATACTCTTTATCCCATCCAAAATGCCAAGGATTCCTTCATCCCTACGAAGGAGGAACCACCTAATTCAAATCCTGCGCTAACACAGACCCCTCAATATAGAAAACATTCCACCCCTTCACCCTCAGTAAGAACCTCAGATAATTTATGCCCACCCCCCCCTCCCAAGACTATCACCCTACCAGTTGGATGGAGCTAGGCCTCATGGGCCATGCAATATCCTTCACGGTCCCAATAAACGGTCAAGAGGCAATAGTAATCCTCCACAACACCCAATATCTAGCACAACTCATAACGGAGGGAATGAGGTTGGCTATGAACAACTATCTCAACCAAGGTTGGCTAAACAACATTATTCATACAATGGCTCCATCATTAAACCCTCAAATGGCTTAGGTAATGAGAGAACAATGGAGCATGCCACCTCAGTTAAATCCCATAAACCCTCAAAATGCTCCCTTGGACCTTCCCTTCTTCCCCTTGGAGATGTACACTCATCTCAATCCCATCTTTCTTCCTTGGGACATCAACCAGGGGAACCAAAAGATTCCAAACCCACCTCCACCCCCTCCAGTACCTCAACAAAAACACCAGGTAGACCCAATACCCAGTCCAGTGGAAGCAGAAATGGAAGAGGACGATGTCCATCTAAACCTAAACTTAGGGCCAGTCCTAGAACTCTCAAACCTAGACGGAATAAAAAAATTTGCTTCACGGAGAGGCACTAGAAGAGGCATGTGCTCAGCTACCCTTTAGTATACAAGTGCTCAATATACATCCATCCTCCACACGACCCAACAGTGGGCAACAAGGCGATGATCTTAGTACCTTCGATGGGAAGAAACCCTGTCCTATTGGGAGGGGTAAGGGAGAATGGAGAGATGGTCAACCCTGAAGTTAATATATCAATGAATCGTCCTACAAATTTTATAATATGGAATATAAGGGGAGGGAATAATTAAAATTTCAAGAGGAATTTTAGGGAAATAATCGATACTCATAGGCCCTGCATGGTGACACTGTTGGAAACAAGAATGGTTAACCATGCAGCCATGCTTAATGACTTTGGGTTCACTGAGATGATCGAAGTTCCTTCGGAGGGTCACTCAGGAGGCATGGTTATGATGTGGAAAGATGAAGTAATCAATGTTCAAAATTCAGTACGTAGGAACCAAGAAATTCTGCAACCATAGAGGTACTTCCCATACGTAAACCTTGGCTTTTTACTTCTATATATGCTAGTACTTGTGTTTATTATAGAATTATAATATGGGAGCATCTAGAAAATATTAGCAACTCTTATAAAGGTCCTTGGCTAGTAGGAGGCGACTTTAATTGTCACGACCCAAAATCCCAACCCGGTCGTGATGGCGCCTCTCGTGAAGACAAGGCCAGCCGACACACCTCCAATTCACTTTAAACAACTAAAACAATAACTACTAAGTCTTTAATCAAAAATAAAATCCCAAAATGAGCATTTAACAGTATAATATGCGGAAATAAAATCCAACACAGCCCGACATCGGGGTGTCACTAGTCATGAGCATCTACTAAGGTCCGAAAACAACTGGAGTCAAAAATGTACTAAATACAGTCTAATGAAATCGAGAGGGAGAAAAGCAGTGCTGCGAACGTCGGGCAGCTACCTTGCTAAACTCCGATGACTCTGCCTCTAAGCAACCAATACCCGCTATCGGGTTCAGAAATACCTGAATCTGCACACAAGGTGCAGGGAGTAAAGTGAGTACTTCCAACTCAGTGAGTAATAAAAATAAATGAAAATTGAGTAATATAAAACCACGTAAGGTACAACATTAAGCTAAAAGAGGCATATCAAAAATCAGTAAACATAATTAAGCAGTGAAATCTCATAAACATCCTTTAAACAGTTAAATATACAGGAAAAATAACTAAAAACTAAACACATAATAACTGCCCCTTCCGGCACAGTAAAAATAGGATCAGCCCCTCGGGCTATAACACAGAACAATACCAGCCCCTCGGGCTATATCTCATATCACAATGGGTACCCGCGCTTAGTGGGGGTGTACAGACTCCGGGAGGGGCCCCTTACGGCCCAAGCGCATAATCAAGCCACCTTGTGGCATCGTAAACTGGCTCTCGGCCTCATATAGAATCTCAAGCCACCTCGTGGCGTACAAATCTTAGGCCCTCGGCCTCATTATCATAATCAGTGTATCACTGCTGCAGCGTGCAGCCCGATCCAAATGTATCCTCACAACACAGGCCCTCGGCCTTACTCAGTCAGAATCTCATAAGCCCCTCGGGCCACAGTAAAATGTGAAGCTCAGCTCAAATACCTTTGAAAATATCATTTAATGTGTTTAAAACAGAATAATATAGTTGAGTCTTTAAAATAGTAAAATATAGTATGACTGAGCACCAGTATGAAATCAATCAGTGAGGAAAATATTATTTAAAAATCCCCTAAAGGTTCAAACAATTGGCACGAAGCCCACATATGGCATTTAGTCCAAAATATAATAATATTAAACAATTAACTGTCAAATACGCAGTAAAATAATCATTCGGGATGGACGAAGTCACAATCCCCAACGGTGCTCTACCCCACGCTCGTCATCTAGCGTGTAAGTCACCTCAACATAGCCGTACGCTGCGAAATTCCGGGGTTTCATACCCTCAGGACAGCATTTAAAATTATTATTCACCTCGAACTAGCCCGAAAAGCTACTCTGCAACGCGCTTGCCTCTCGAATCAACTTCCGAGTGCTCCAAATCTACCAAGTTCAGATTTTTATCATCAACTTATGCTAAACGAATGAATTCCAATTGAAAAATATCGATTTAAAGCACAAAATCCGAAATCAGTCAAAACCGACCCCCGGGCCCGCATTCCGGAACTGAACAAACTTTATACCAAAATGTTCTTCATCATCTCACGAGTCCGTACATATAAAGAACTCGAAAATCAGAGTTCGTTTGACCCCTCAAATCATCCCTAGAAGGTCTCTTAATCTCAAGCCCTAACTCCACCTTTTTCTACTGATTTTCATGAATTTAACACTGATATTTTGTTCCTTATTCCCAAATAATCGAGTTTTTAGGGTCCAAAATTCTTACCTCAATGAAGAACAATGATTTCCTCTCTTCAAAATCGCTCAAAGCTCCAAAATTCAAGTTAAAAGTGAAGGAACCGTCTGAAAATCGCGAAGGAGGAATTAATATATTCTGACCCAGGCACTTCCACATCTGCGGTGCTTCTACCGCATCTGTGGTACCACATTCAATTGCGGTCAATGAGCCGCTTCTACGGCTTTCACTTAACTCAGCCCAAACCGCATCTACGATGCCAATTTCGCATATGCGCCTTCGCATGTGCGGTCCCCACAACCACATCTGCGGTTCCTGCCTTCCCAGGCATTTTTCCGCTTCTGCGATCACCTTTTCCATATCTACGGCATCGCACCTGCGGTCCCCAATCCGCAGGTGCAGAAACACCAAAAGCAGCAAAAATCTGCAACTTCTCAAACCTCAAACTCTTCCGTCAACCATCTGAAATCACCCCAGGCCCCCGGGACCTCAACCAAAAGTACAAACATAGCCCGTAACCTTATTCAAACTTGTACCAATCTTCAAAACACCTCAAACAACATCAAAATCACCAAAACTTATCGAATTCAAGCCTAAGGTTCTAAATTCTTCCGCATTCCGCTTTTGATCAAAAACCCAACCAAAAAACGTCTAATTGACCCGAAATATTGCACACATATCCCTAGATGATATAATGAAGCTACTGCAACTTCCAGAATTCCATTCCAACCCTTATATCAAAATCTCACTTATCAACCGGAAAAAGCCAAAAACTCAATTTCGCCAATTCAAGCCTAAATCTACTCCGGACCTCCAAAACACATTCCCGTCACGCTCCTAATTCCCAAATCACCTAACGGAACTAAGCAAATCATAAAAATTCCAATCCGAGATCATATACTAACAAGTCAAATCTTGGTCAAACCTTTCTAATTTCAAGTTTCAAACTGAGAACCGTTCTTCCAAATTCATCCTGATCACCCTGAAAATCAAAACCAACGATTTACATAAGTCATAATACAGTACACGGGGAAAGTCATGCCCGAGAACTGGCGAGCAAAGTGCAATAGCTCGAAACGACCGGTCGGATCGTTAGATTAATGATATTCTAGCCGTTAGTGAAAAATTTGGTGGTAAACCTATTAAGGATAGTAGAGCTAGATACATATGGTCAGAAATCAATAAGTGTAACTTGCTCGATCTAGGCTTTAAAGGTAGCAAATATACCTGGACAAACAATAGGCATAATAAAAAAGGTCTTATATTGGAAAGACTTGATAAAGTTTTTAGAAATAAGGAGTGGATTGAACTCTTTCCTAAAAGCTCAATAATCAACCTGCCTAGAACCCACTATGACCATAACCATATTCTTATAGAATTGATCCCAAAAAATAGGTCTCTTCATAAAATTCCTTTTAGACTAGAGACTTTTTGGTGAAAACATCAAGATTTCCAGACAATAGTAAAAAAATAATTGGAATGATAGTGACTACTTCAAAGCCAGCCTTAACTTTGTGGAAAAATTAAAACCCTGGAACAACAACACCTTTGGTAATATTATGGGAAGGAAGAGGAAATTGTTAGCTAGACTCCAAGGTATCCAAACTTCCAATAGCTATACTACCAGCAATTTCCTTCGTAAGTTAGAATTAGATCTTAAAAATGAATTCAATGATATTCTAAAAATTGAGGAAGATTATTGGAGACTAAGGTCGAGAATCTTGTGGCTTAATGATGGAGACACAAATACAAAATTCTTCCATGTCTCAGCCACCAATAGGAAAGGAAGAAACAAAATAAATTTCTTCAAAGATGATGCTGGTAATTGGATTAATGATCATAGTCAGATTATGTCTCATGTTTATAATTATTTTATCTCTACTTTTACCTCTTCTCACTAACAATCTAGCTGGGCTAACCCCCTAAATCATCATTTTAATTGTAATAAAGTCAACCTAGGCAATCTAGATAACCCCCTTCTAGACTCTGAAATTAAAAGAGCTATTTTCTCGTTCAAACCCTTTAAATCTCCTGGTCCGGATGGTTTGCATCCTTTTTTCTTCCAAAATTATTGGCATCACATAGGTCAATCAGTTTGTAACCTTTTGTCATAACATTTTCAACAACCAAGAAATCCCTTCTGAAATTAACAAAACCTTTCTCCGCCTCATTCCTAAAATCCACAATGCCAATAACATTAAAAATTTCAAGCCTATTTGTTTATGCAATACTATCTACAAACTAATCACTAAGATCCTTGCAAACCGTCTTAAACCATTCCTAGATCAATTGATCAGTCCATATCAGGCTAGTTTCATGAAAAACAGAAGAGCATCTGATAATGCCATCATCATCCAGGAACTGGTCTCTAAATTTAATAAATTAAAAGGAAAGCAGGGCCACATGATTCTAAAAATTGATCTAGAAAAGGCCTTTGATCGTTTAAAATAGTCTTTCGTTCGCCACACTCTTGACTACTTTAAATTCCCACCCAAATTTTCTAAATTGTTACTAAGCTGCAGCTCAACTAGTAGTATATCAATTTTAGTAATTGGATCCGTCACAAATTATTTTGAGCCAAGTAGGGGAATAAGACAATGGGACCCCATTTCCCCCTATACCTTTATCCTCTACCTGGAAATGCTCACTAGATACATAGAGCACCAAGTGGACACTAAAAATTGGGATCTCATATCCTTAGGACATAGATGTCCAAAAATCTCTCATTTATTATTTGTAGACGATCTTACCCTAATGGCTAGAGCAAATGATAAATCATGTCAAGCCATTAAATATGGACTTGACCAATTTTGTTCCCTATCAGGTCAATGTATCAATATTACAAAATCAAAAATACTCTTCTCCCAAAATTGTAATCATACTCTTATTAGGGATATTACCACTATGTTAGGAATTAAAAGAAGTGCTAATTTTTGCACCTACCTTGGTTTTCCTATCTTAAACCATAGCCCAAAGCCTAGGGAATATCAATTCCTAATAGACAAGATGAGAACCAAACTTGCATCATGGAAAATGAAATTCTTTAATCTGGCTGGAAGAACAACCCTTCCAACATCGTGCCTAAATTCCATTCCCAACCACTACATGCAATACATCCTTCTTCCCAAGAAAACCCTAAAAGAGATTGACAAAGTCCAATATACTTTATATGGGGTAGCTGAACAGAAAAAAGAAAAATCCACCTAGTTAACTGGTCTACCCTTTGCCAACCTAAACCCAATGGTGGCTTAGGTATCCATAACGCTCTTAATAAAAATTTGTGTACTCTAGCTAGCCTAAGTTGGAGACTTCTCACTAATGCCACAATCCCTTGGGCCAAGCTTATCATCTCATACTATTGTACTAGTCCCATAATGAATAGGTCTTGCTTCGTTTGGAAAAGTATTTACAAAGGTTGGAAAATTTGCTCTAACGGTATTATATGGTCCCCCCACATTCACTCCAATCTTAACATATGGGAGACAAATTGTATCCTCAAATTTGGAAACCTAAGAAAAAACGTGACAGGCCCACCCTCCACTAGGGATACTCTAACAAAAATCAGAGATTTCTTTGATGGTTGCAATTGGAATTTGGATAGCCTATCCTTTCCTCTTCCTCCGAGACTACTAGCAAATATCAATAAAATAAAAATTCGTGTCAAGGGTCCCTCAAATGATTTACCTATTTGGTCCCTCACCAATAAGAGGGTGTTCACTACTAGGTCATGTTATACTCTTCTAGAAACACCAAAAACATTGACTTAGAATTTGACTGGATTTGGAAATTAGACTGCCCCAATAAAATAAAATTTTTTCTATGGCAATGCCTACATGATCGAATCCCTTGCAGGAAATACCTTTCACAGATTGGACTAAACATAGACCCTTTCTGTCCCATCTGTAAAAGTCCTAAAGAAGAATCTGTAAAGCATATTTTCCTAGAATGCAAAGACGTCAACCAATTTTGGGCTTGCCTTCGATGGCAAAACCACAATAGCCAAAATGGTACCCACTGGCTTATCCAAATAAGAGACTTTAACTATCCTCTTAATAACGCTTTTTTTAAACTGGAACTCTTATTTTCCCTTTATCTTTTGGCACATTTGGATTAATAAAAACAATAATAACTATCATAACACTACCAACCCGATCAATGATTCTCTTATGATGCAGAGGGATATAGAAATTAAATTACTCACGGAGAAAATCTCTATACACCCTCCGAAATTACTCATTAAAATCAATTGGCACAAACCTCCAAGGGGTTGGTTTAAACTAAACGTTGATGCCAGTTTAAATAACTGTAACAAAAATTGTGGCTTAGGTGGTGTTTTCAGAAATGCCCATGGTAATAGGGTGGTTAGTTTTACAAAATGAACTCATGCAAATGGTTCACTAGCAGCGGAATTGAAAGCCCTAAGAGAAGGTCTTAGAACAACAATGAAGTGGAAACTATTCCCACTTGAAATAGATATGGCTTGCACAGAGGTAATCCAGGCAATACATGAAGGTAACAATTTATTTAACAAAGTTGTGAATGATTGCAGGCGGTTAATGCTCCAGCAGAAGGTTATCCTCCAGCACACCTTCCGATAGGGGAATAGGACTGCTCATCAACTAGCAAAGAAGTGCCTGGATATGGATAGTCAAGTTTTTGGAGCAGCTGGAAGAAGTAATGCCCAGGGGAGCAGTAAAAAAGCTTTTGTTAGACCTCCAAGTGATGTAATAGATTTTGTGGACAGGGAAAGACTTGAAATTACTACTCATGAAAAACTACTACCTTTTGAAGCTTGCCAACTGTTAGCTAGCTTAGGTAACCAGTGTGTCCTTCGTGACACATCTTATGATAAACCTGTACTGAACGCTCCTTAATTATTAATATATATATTTTGCTGTTTGCTCAAAAAAAGAAAAGAGGACTAAATAAGAATATAAGACCATAAAAATAAAAGCATAAGAGGATGTTGAATTGTCGAGTTTTCTTTTTGTATCCTAAGTAGTTGACTAGTTTACCAATTGGTCTATGAAAATAAAGGCAGAATCTAAATGAAAGCAAACGTAAAAATGCAGGAATTAAAGGCACCCAGATTTTTATACTGGTTCAGATCAATGTGAATCCTACTCTAGTCCCCTTGGGTTGCAAGGGAGTTCTCTCTTCAAAGCTCCTTAAAAGTTTCGTACAATTGTGTTGATGTTATCTCGAACACCAAATCACTTATGAATCTTAGTAGACTTGTGATATAATGCCTCACCAATGTTTTTCTTTCTTCTCTCTGCTGATTACACAGTAACTTTTCTAAGATTACAATGCATGTTTAGAGTAGAGCAAAAAGTATGAAGTTGGTATGATCAAAGTATGTTATTCTTCCTTGATAGACTTCATTATATACTCGAGCTTAGATTGACGTATCTTTGGCAGGCCGTTGAGGGATTTTCGATCCCAAGGGATTGATCCTTGGAATCGAACCTGTTATGATTCATTCCAAGAATAAGGATGGAGCTTCCATAGATGGTCTATGATTCCCGGTATTTTCCTTCTTCGTAAGAGGATCTCCTTAATTTTTTTTGGAATGATAGCATTCCTTTTCGATAGATATCTTCAGCAATCAGGGTAGGCGTAATTTTAGTTCTGATCTCCCTGAATTTTGGTCCTTCCTTCTTTATACCAATTATCCTGGTTGTCATATTGATTTAACCTTGAACCTTCCTTTCATGCTTCTGTTGACGGATTTTTTTGCCTTGGTTCTTTTATCCTTTCCTTTCTTGTCGCCGTCCGTACATCATTGATAGATCTGCTTGCATCCTTCTTTTACATCTCACGTGATCCTGCACATAATAATATGTTATTTTTCATCATTGAAATTTACATCTAACAATTTTCTTCTTTCTGATGATGACAAAATAACATATAAAAATAGTTTACTTCCCTGTTGTAGTTGATTCCCGTCATGTTGTAGTCGACTCCTTAGTTGACTCCCCCTCAGCAAGACTCCCCCTCAACAGCCTTAGCAAAATAGTATTTGTAGTCTACTCCCCTTCAACAGGACAGTAAAACAAATTTGCTGCTACTTGTCTACCTGCTCTATAAACTCATTTCTCCCCCTTTTGGCATCATAAAAAAGGGTTATATAAATATAGAACAATAACAAAACATTGTTAACAGAAGTGTTGCAAGTAAACTAGGTAACCATGAGAGTTCAACAAATAAAAAAAACATCCACTGACTGGTGAACCAGTCCAAAATAGAAAATAATGATCTGAAACATCCACACATTCACAACTAACGACACAGAAAGTAAGTGAGAGTGTTGCAAATAACCTCCTTCGGATGATCAAAGCTAGCATTCACTGAGCACACCCCATCGATCCTGTCATGCACCTCCTTGAAAGCTTTGACTGCATTTTCTGCTAACTTGAGAATCTTGACCCTTATCTTTGATACATCGGACCCTATCTCCTTGGAGATGGCACGAATATACCCAATGATTGATTTGGTTGAAGCAAGAAGGTCCTTGATGATGATCAACTTGTTGTCAATGGAAATCAATTTCTCCACTAGCCCTGGATCACTCACACCATGATGGGAACCATAAGCTTTGGCCTTCGATTCAGTTTGAACAATCTTGATTTCTCCTTTCTGCTTCTTTACCCATGTACCCTTAACACACAATACCCCAATGCTCTATAGTTGTTAGATTTGGTGACAGAGACAAAGGGGTAATTGAAAATAGAGACGTTATGGACTTCTAGGAGATGAGTGATACTATAAGGAAGACTAGTGGGGTCATCACCACTTTCAATCATAAAATTTTTCACTCAGGAGGACAGTTTAATATTAAGCTTGGTCACTGAACAATAAACAAGAAAAGTATCTCGTTGAGAAAAAGTGGAGAATGAACAAGTGCGAGGGA
Organism: Nicotiana attenuata; assembly: GCF_001879085.1. Taxonomy (NCBI): domain Eukaryota; kingdom Viridiplantae; phylum Streptophyta; class Magnoliopsida; order Solanales; family Solanaceae; genus Nicotiana; species Nicotiana attenuata. Next base: position 129,956 of record NW_017670376.1, on the reverse strand, counting down.
CAAGGGTTGTTTCTACAATGTGAGCGAGAAACCGAGTTTCAAAGCTAACATCACTGGGACCTAACCGGTTAGGAAGAGAATCGGAGGGAGACTCGGCTATGCAACGCTTTTCTTGATCAAAGGTAATTCAAAAATCTTTAGGCCATGTATTTTTTCAAATGGGAAAATTAGAACACTTAACACTAAAATATTTAGTCAATCACGTCACAATCTAGAACAATGCACTTCTTTAGAACTAAATATTCCAACTTATTAGGCCTGTTAGAATAGAGATTAGCATAAAACATCCTAACTAGGGATTCATAGACTTTAGGAGGTGATAGGGAGAGGAAATTCGACCAAACTTGGAATTCGAAAGGCTCTTTTATGTTACACTTGATGGTTTCCATATCATTTAGATCGATCACTCTGCCATGAGTAATAGGCTTCTCTTTGAGGATAATGAAGGAGTCCCTATTTTGAGTATCCCAATAGTTGAGGTCTGACTCTAGAGAGCTTGAGAGGTCTATTTTGAATTTTTTTAGGGTGAAAGATTCATAAGGTTCTTCCATGGGTCGCTTTCCAAGGGCTTTTCTCATTCATTCGGTGAGTATAGTCAGACAACTCTACTTGAGAGGAGCCAAAACGTTTAGAATGGTCAGAACCTAAGTCTACTAGTTCTAGGGGCTGAGAAGAGGGTTTTGCCCTGGAACATATACTCTTTCTGGTGGAGGCAGAGGAATTTTTTGAGTGTTTTGCAATTGAAGGATTTTGGAGAAGGGTTTCTGAGCGATGGGACCGATGAATGAAAAAGGGGAGTGATTGAGAGGGTTAAAAACAGAAGATTTGACAGTTAAGTACAGAAAGGGAAAAGGCGAAAGTGAAGGGACATGATTATTGATTTGCCCTTCTAGAGAGTTTTGACTAATAGGAAAAAAGAGGGTAAACGGAGGCGCGCAATTAATGAACTCTTACACACAAAAGGAAATATTATCCATATAAAGAATTAAAATTAATACATAAGTCCTTATTTTTTAGATTCAGCGAAAGAATGCCAAGTAATTCTCTCAAAGTGTAGAATCTATCTTCAAGCAAGAACTTTGTAAAAATATCTACTAATTGATCAATAGTGCTAACAAACGACAGTTCTAATCTCATTAGATGAGATGATCTCTGATGAAGCAATGTTTAATATCTATATTCTTAGCTCTAGAATGATGCACATGATTCTTTAAAAGGCATATAACACTAGAATTTTTACAAAATATTTGAAAAGAATTAAAAGATAATTCATAGTCACCTAGTTGATGTGATATCCAAAGTAATTGTGCACAACACAGTCCAATGACAATGTACACTACCTCAGTTGTGGATAGTGCAACTGAGCCTTGTTTCTTGTTGTTCCAGGATAATAATACCTTTTCCAGTAACTGACATGTTTCACTGGTGTTTTTCCTATCTTCTTTATCACCTGCAAGATTAGCATTTGAAAAACCTTCAAGCTTAACATTGTTAGATCGTGGATACCATAGTCCATAAGAGATAGTTCCGATAAGATAATAAATTATCCGCTTTACTGCTGTTAGATATGGTTCCTTAAGAGCTAACTAAAACCTGGCACATTACACACACTGAACATGATATATGGTCGACTGGCAGTTACATAAAGTAAAGAGCCAACCATCCTACAATATTTTGTTTCATCTACTGAATTTCCCTTCTCGTCTTTGTTAAGACTTGTTGATGGACTCATAGGTGTACCAATTCCTTTGGCATTGCTCATGTCGAATTTTTGAATCAATTCTTCTGTGTACTTGGTCCGACAGATAAAAGTTGCCTTCTCAGATTGTTGAATTTGAAGTCCAAGGAAAAATGTGAGTTCTCCCATTATACTCATTTCAAACTCACTCGCATGAAATTAGAAAATTCCTTGCACAAGAGAGAGTTATCACTTCCAAAATTAATATCATCAACATAGACTTGGATAATGATATTACCTTTAGATGATCTTTTGATAAATAGCAGAGTATACACTTTACCTCTTGTGAATCAATGATCAATTAGGAATGAACTAAGCCTTTCGTACTACGCTCGAGGAGCTTGTTTGAGTCCATACAAGGCTTTAGTCAACTTATACACATGGTAAGGAAATTGTGAGTTTTCAAACCAGGAGGTTGTTTTACATATACCTCATCATCAATGAAGCCATTTAGTAAATCACTTTTAACATCTATTTGAAAAAGTTTAAAACCTTTAATGGATGGATATGCAAAAAGAATACGAACTGATTCTAACTGGGCTATCGGAGCAAAGGTTTCATCATAGTCGACTCTTCCAGCTATGAATAGCTTTCAGCTACTAATCTGGCTTTGTTTCTGGCTACTTTTCCATCCTCATTCAACTTGTTTCTGAACACCTATTTGGTTCCAACAACAGTAGCATTTGCTGGCATAGGTAACAGTTCCCAGACTTGATTCTTGTCGAATTGATCGAGTTCATACTCTATAGCTTGTACCCAACTGGAGTATTTTAAGTCTTCATCAACTTTCTTTGGCTCTATTTGAGAAATGAGTTCAATGTTTCCCTTCTTCTTAAGAGCTCCTCCGATTTTCATTCCTTCGCTTGGATCCCCGATGATAAACTTTTGAGGATATTTTGGTTCGCTATTCCATCCATTTGGTCGTGTTCCAACTACATGAGTAGTTGAATCTTTTTGTGGTTCAGTGTGGTTGCTAACAGGTTCACTAGTCGACTCTGTGACTATGTATCTACTATAAATCGACTTTTGTGACTTGTTTGTCTATGGTGCTTCTTGACTTACATCTTCATCACTTGTAATGATGCCTTTCTCGGACGTAGCCTTAATGTCATCAAATATAACATGCGCTTATTCCTCTACAGATAAAGTACGTTTGTTGTAAACTCTAAAGGATCTACTATTAATAGAATAACTGAGAAAAATACCTTCATCACTCCTTGGATCAAACATTCCAAGGTTATCCTTACCATTCTTCTAGATGAAACATTTACTTCCAAACGAATGAAAGTAGCCTATATTAGGTCTTTTGCCTTCCCATAATTCATATAAAGTCTTATTCAAAATGGGTCTTATGAGACATTTGTTGAGGATATGACATGATGTGCTTACTGATTCTGCCTAAAAATGATTTGACAACGAATGTTCTAATATCATTGTTCTGGCCATATCTTGCCAAGGTCTATTCTTACGTTCAACTACTCCATTCTATTGGGGAGATCTTGGGGCTGAGAAATTGTGAGTATATCCTTGATAGTTATAGAATATTCAAAGGCTCTGCTTTTAAATTCTCCTTCATGGTAACTTTTAGCCTGTTAGGCCAAGCTTTTATTTGAGCCAATAGTGTTTTTTTGGCCAAAAGCACTTTTGGCCAAAAATTGAGGTGTTTGACCAAGCTTTTGGAAGTAAAAAAAGTACTTTTGAGGAGAAGCAGAAGCAGTTTTGGAGAAGCAGAAAAAGTAGCTTCTCTCCAAAAGCACTTTTCTGAGAAGCACTTTTGAGAAAAATACACTTAGAAGCAGTTTTCAAAAGCTTGGCCAAAAACTAATTACTGATCAAAAGTGGTTTTCCAATTAATTAGCCAAACACAAACTACTTCTCACCAAAAACACTTTTTAAAAAAGTACTTTTGAGAAAAGCACTTCTCAAAATAAGCATATTTTAGAAGCTTGGCCAAACGAGCTATTTGTATGGTTGAGATGAGATACCTTTTTTCTCTTTCAATTCTTTTATAGAAAAATTTTACTCATGTAAAATGTGAGTAACCATCAACAATAAAAAAAATATATCGTTTATCTCTAATGCTGGCAGTTCTAGTAGGTCCAAACAAGTCCATGTGAAGTAATTGTAAGGGCTTGGTTATGGACACAATGTCTCTGGCTTTGAAAGAACTTCTAGTTTGTTTGCCAATCTGACATGTATCACATACATGATTTCTAGATAAATTGAGTTTGAGAAGGGCAATAACTAGATCATGCTTGAAGATTTTTTTAATTAAATGCATGCTTCCATGGACAAGTTTTGCTATGCCATAAACATGAATCATCAGATATAGATGCTAAACAAATATGACTATCTAGATTTTTAATAGCGTCAGGAATGTATACATTTTCATACCTTTTTCCCGGAAGAATGAATTTACCTGACTCATCTTCAATGGAACACCCTATTTTCTTAAATATAACTTCATATCCTGAATCACATAGTTGACTTTTTCTCAAGACATTATAGTTGAATCCATCCACAAGGTATACTTCCGTAGTATCACAAATATTGCTGAATGGAACTGTGCTGGTACCAACGATCTTTCCTTTTGAATCATCGACAAATTTGAGATTTCCTCCATTTATTTTTGTGACTTCTTTGAAGAGATTTTTGTCATCAGTCATGTGACTGGAACACGAACTGTCTAAGTATCATTTTTCTTTGCGACTCTTTTTGTGGTGTTCCTGCAAAATAGAATTATCACCTTCTTTTAGGTACCCAAGCTTGTTTGGTTCCTTTTTGGTTAGTTCTACTAGGGTCAGGTTTGTTTTTGGATTTTCAAATCCATCCTAAGATATTAGATTAATGAAATCTGCAGAAAGAATATGTATGTTCAGCCTTGTTATAGTAATGACACAGGGGTTGATCCAATAATTGATCTACCACTTGTATTAGTACTTGTGGACTCAGTTCTAACGGGCCTTGTTCTAGTTGACTTGTAAGTCGCTTGGTTAGACTTGACATAACTGTGATTGGTGGATTTGCGCATGTTAAGTTGAATTTGCAATTCCTGAACCTCATCTTGAAGAATATCTCTTTCGATTTAACAGACTTCAAGTTTACGTTCCCAGTCCTTTATTTCCCTATTGAGTCTCTTTATTTCATTTAGCATTTTTTGAGACTCCTTTAGGGTAAGGTCAAGAATATCCTACAATTCGTTACATCTATCACAGCTATAGGGTCTTACCTTGCTTGTTTCACCATATTCCATGAAGTAATTTTTAACGTCTTCTTTTGCATTCATGGTCTGATGCATCTTCATCGGTCAAGCAACCTGCATATTTGTTCATATCTTTTTCCAAAATAGTCATGAAGCACTGATTTGCTATTTCTTCATGTTCTAAGCTATCTTCATCACTCCAACTTTCGAATGATTTATCTTTATTGAACCATCCGGAGACTTTTCTTTCATGATCTGGGCATTTAGCTGAACATGACCATACCTTCCACATTCAAAACACTTTTCATCATTTTTGTCTTCTTCATTGTATTGTCTAGTCCTTCCAAATGGCATCCTTCCCTTTTTTTATGTTTTTGTATCTTCTCATTAATCCATTCATGTTTCTTGACACCATGGAGATTTCCTCTTCAAGGGCTTCTCCATCATCATCAATATCGTTCTCAGTTCCTTCAGTTGTAGTTTTTAATGCGACTGTTTTCTTCTTCTCTTCCTAACGCGTTTTCTTGAGATGTGTTTACTCAAATGCTATGAGATCTCCACGTAGTTTATCATATGATAGTTTGTCCAACTCTTAGGATTCAAGTGCAACTACTTTTGTTTGCCATGTGGTAGGCAAAATCCTCAGAATTTTTCGAAACTTATCACTACTTGAGTAAGGTTTACCAAAGGCTTTCAGATCGCCAATGATTTTGCTGAAACTATTTCCTCAAAGGATTTACCTTTATCATCTGGTAGAGTTCACAGTCGTGAACCAATAATTTATCCGAGTCTCTTTCTTTTTTTTGGTTCCTTCATAAGTAACTTCTAGTTCGTCCCACATTTCATTAGAGGTATCACAACTTGAAATTTTCTCATATGTTTCTCCACTTATAACATTATAAAGCAAGTTTCATGCCTTATATTAAATTGGACAACAACCATTTGCTCGTCAGTGTAGTCATCTATATCTTCAGAATCAACGGGTGGTTGTCCTGCTGCTAGAAGTGGATAGTTTCCCTTTTTGATAACATGCCATACTTTGACATCATAGGAATTTACATAAATTTTCAAGTGCACCTTCCAATGAGAGAAGTGTTGTCCATTAAAATATGATGTCCATACTTGCGATATCCCTTCTTGAAAGAGTGATTCAATAGTTACTTAGTTTGACATGATATTTTCTCACTAGAAGTTAAGCAAAAGATAAATATGTAAGACATGCTCTGATACCAATTGAAAGTATAAGAGGGGCGGTGAATTATCGATTTTTTCTTTTTGTATCCTAAGTAGTTGGCTAGTTTACCAATTAGTCGACCGAAAAAAGGCATAATCTAAATAAAGCAGAAGTAAAAATGCAAAAGTTAATGTCACATAGATTTTATACTAGTTCGGATTCAATGTGAAACCTACTCCAGTCCGCTTGGGTTGCATGGGTGTTCTCACTTCAAAGCTCCTTGAAACTTTTGTACAATTGGGTTGATGTTATCTCGAACACCAACTCATTTCTGAATCTTAGTACACTTGTGATACAATGCCTCACCAATGATTTTCGTTCTTTCTTCTCTCTGCTGATTACACAGTAAACTTTGCTAAGATTACAATGCTTGTATAGAGTAGAACAAAAATGAATTTGGTATGATCAAAGTATGTTATTTTTCCTTGACAGACTTCATTATATACTTGATCTTGGCTTGACGTATCTTTGGTAGACCTATGAGAGATTTGCGATCCCAAGGGAATTGAATCTGTTATGATTAATAAGTATGGAGCTTCCATAGATGGTCCATGATTGCCTGGATTTTCCTTCTTCGAAAGAGGATCTCCTAAATCCATGGGATTGATAGCCTTCCTTTTCGATACATATCTTTAGCAATCAAGGTAGGCGTAATTTTAGTTTAGATCTCCGTGACTCTTGGTCCTTCCTTCTTTATACCAATTATCCTGGTTGTCATATAACTTTAATCTTCAACCTTCATTTCTTGCTTTCGTTGACAGATCTTTTGCCTTGGTTCTTTTACTCATTCTTTTCTTGTCGACATCCATACACCACGAACAGATTTGCTCGCATCTTTATTTTGCATCTCACATGATCTTGCACATAATAATATGTTATTTTTCATCATTGAAATCTACATCTAACAAAAAGTCTAATAATTCGCGTCCTTGTTATGGGCTTCCCCCACAACAAAGTCAAGGGTTATTAAGAAAGTAAAAATGACATTTTATACATACATACATACATATATACGTGTATATATATATATATATATATATATATATATATATATATATATATATATATATATATATATATATATATAAATAATTTTAACCGCGGGCTAAACGTGATCTTTTCCCATTAGGAAATATAGAAGTTCGTATTAGTGACTCCGGTCGAGAAATGAACCACCTTGTGATGACTCGATAGGTTATTTATAGTTTTACCTTTCAATTTGTGTTTGGAGACCTCAAATAGCTCAGTTTATCCTTTCTCAATTTCCGTGCGCAGTCTGTGTCTTTTTCCGAGAAATGTTTACGTAAAAAATTATCAAAAATATGAAAAAAATCCTTAAAACTTATTTGAGTTGTCTACGGTCAGCGTTATGTATAAACGGATCGGAATAAATGTTTTAAAAATGCGGATGGGTCCATACCTCGATTTGGGACTTGGGGAATGTCCATGATCGAATTCAGAAGTCCCTGACATGATTTAATGTAATTTGTTGAAAACTAGCAATTTAAAGGTTTAAAGAATTCCTAAGTTTGATTGCAGGTTGACTTTGTTGCTACCGGGTTCGAATTTTGGTATTGGAACTTGGTATATGTTCATTTCAGTATTCATGACTTGTTTGTAAAATTTGATACAAAATGGAGTTGATTTGAGGTGATTCGGATTTCCGGTCGTAAAATTGCATGTTCTTGAGTTTCTTTGAAAATATCATTATTTTGAAGTCTGATTCATGCTTCTAGGTGTTATTTTGATGTTTTGATCTTGCGAGTAAGTTTGTATGATGTTATTACATGTATGGTTTAGAGCCCGAGGGGCTCGGGTGAGTTTCAGATAGGCTACATAGTGATATTTAGACTTAGGTCATTGCTGAGTTTCACTGTTGCTAATACCTGGTGATTTGTGCTTCGCGATCGCGAAGGGGGACTTGGGGCTGGGGTGGTTTTACTCTACACGAACACATGGAACAAGTGGCGAGCGCGAAGCTTTGGGGGGGGGGGGGAGGCCTTACCCTTCGAGAACGCGACCACCTACACGCGAACGCGAAGCTTTGTGGGGGATTCTGGGGGAGCTGGTCAGTGTTCTATGCGAATGGGATCATAGGGTTGCGCAACGCGAAGGCCACAGGGACGAGCCATCACGAACGCGTAGGGCATCTCGCGGACGCGAAGGCCAATAGGGCTGATGCGCTTCACGATCCTATCAGGTCCTTCGCGAATGCGATGAAGACCTGTTGCTAGTGATTTAAAATGTTCCAAACATGGTATTTCGCCCATTTTTCACTACACATCTCAGCTCAGCCTAGAGGTGATTTTGAAGAGATATTTCATCACCATTTCATAAGTTAGTGTACTTTAACTCGTTTTCTTCCATTTCCGTCAACATCCATTGATTTCTAACCATAATCTGTGCTCTTTCATGTTGAATATTAGGGATTTGGGAACAATTGGGGGATTTTTGTAAAATTGAGATTTAGCCCTCAAATTGAGGTTGGATTTCAAAACTAATCACATAATCGTGCTCGGGGCTGAACGGGTAATTGGGGTGTGCTCCGAATCTCACATTTTGACAAAGTGGACCCGGGGTTGACTTTTTGAGAAAAGTGTAAAGATCTTAGCTTTATGTATTGTAATTGTAATGACCCGACCGGCCGTTTTGCTTTGTAGATCCCCGTTACCCTAATTAAGACTCCGCGTATGTGCTTCTACTATTTCATGACCCGTGGAGATGGTTAGTTCGGGTTTGGAAGGTTCAGGTTGAAATTAAAAAACTTAGTTCCTTAATAGTAGCCTATAATGGTTAAGTTTAACTTGAATCAACATTTTGAGTAAATGACCTCGGAACCGGGATTTGATGGTCCCAATAGGTTCAAATGTTGATTTTGGACTTGGGCGTGTGTTCGGATCGGGTTTCGGATGACCCGGGAGCATTTCGGCGCTTAATATTGAATGTTGGCACATTGAAGGTTTTCCAAGTTCTTTGAGTTTGGTTTGGAGTAGAATTTTTGTGATATCGAGGCATATTTGGGATTCCAAGCCTGGGAATAGCTTCGTGTGGTGATTTAATACTTGCACACAGAATATGGCGTCATTCCGAGTTGATTTGATAAGAATTCAGCATCATTAGAAGTTTTTGCGTTCCATGATTTGATTCACGAGTTTTCGCATCCGATTCGTGAATCTGGATGTTATTTTGGTGTTTTGATCACGCGAGCGGGTCCGTATTATGTTTTTCGATGTGTGAGTGAAATTTGATGGGGCTATGGGGGCCCCGGATGCAAGACGGATTGGAATTGGAATTTAACTAGGGGGAAACTGTTGGTGCTTCTGATCTGATGTGTTTCCACTTGTGTAGCTTTGGCCGCAGGTGCGAGCTTGTAGAAGCGAGCCTGTTATCGTAGAAGGGGCCTGGGAATGGGTGGCCAGTGGTCCGCAGAAGCAAAGGAGTTCCGCATAAGCGAACTCGCTTCTGTGATGAATGGGCCGCAGATGTGAAGAAAGGCCAGGCAGGCTTGGGTCGCAGGTGCAACAGCCTTTTCGCAGAAGCAGGATCCCATCCGCCGAAGCAAAGAGTGGCCGCCTAGGCAAGGCCCGCACCTACGAGGATTTTTTCGCGGAAGCGGAGCCGCAAATGCGGCTGTTTTGGTTGTATGTGCGAAAGTCGCTGGGGCAGTGAGGGTTTTTCATTATGGGTAACATTTATCTTCAAAAAATTTTGAAATCCTAGCACGTGGGCCCAGTGGTGAATTTTTGGAATCTTCTAATTTGGGTTGGGTAATTACTCTAATAGCTAAATTATGAACTTTCGAGTATATATTGACTAAATTATATAATATTTGACTAGTTTCAGATTGTTCGTCTACGACTTGGGGCTTTTAGAGCGGATTAGTGGAACGGAAGTTAGCTTGAAAACGAGGTAAGTCTCTTGCCTAACCTTGTAAGAGTAACTTATCCCCTTAGGTGTATCGTTGTTGTGTATTACTTGTTCGTGTAGCTATATTTCATGATATGTCTGTGAAGACTTAGATCCACATCATACTTTTAATCGTATTGTTGTGTTTACCATGCGTATTGATTGCCTTGAATAGAGCTGAGACTAGGGATTTTAATGTTGCAATTACCGACTTGGCCTTCTTATTTTGGAAAATTGAGGAATACTTAAAAACAATGAAAAATCCATGTCCTCTCGCGTCGTAAGTACTTCCGCGAGCGAGGTAAACTTCACCTATCTTATGGGATCGGGCCATTCGCCTCGATAGTATGGTAACACCACTCTTATGGTGTCGGCCCATTTGCCTCGGATGTATGGTAACACCTTTCTTATGGGATCGAGTCGTTCGCCTCGACAGTAGTGTAATACCACTCTTATGGGATTGGGTCATTCGCCCCGGCAGTATGATAGTAACACTATTCTTATGGGATCGTGTCATTCGCGTCAGCAGTACTGAGTACCAATATTCTTATGGGATTGGGCCATTCGCCTTGGAAACTTTGTGCTTAATAATCGAAACGTGTTCCAGATTGGTTATATATGAGTTAGGGTCTTCACAACCAGTTATGAGATGTTGGTGATGTGTTATGGACTCCTGTTGTATTTATTGTAGTTGCTTTTATTTGTCTCATTGGTATATGTTGTATATTAACCATGCCTACTTTATGCACTTTCATTATTATTATTGACCTCTAATAAGTGTCAAGTCGACCCTTCCTCACTACTTTATTGAAGGTTAGACTAGATACTTACTAGGTACGCATTGTTCTTCGTACTCACGCTACACTTTTACACTGATGTGCAGGTTCTGAGACAGGTTCCACCAGTGGTCACGCGGTAGCGTAGCCGATCATCTATGGAAACTTAGGGGTGAGTTGCTTGCCTTGCTACGATGCGCAGCACCAGAGACTCCTTCCATCTTATTTTCTATTCTTGTCTATTATTTCGGACACTAGTTTTGTATATTCTCTGGATTGCTCCTGTACTTGTGATGTCGGGTTTTGGGGATTTGTAGCACTTAAATACTGTTGTACTTGTCATTTCTATCACTACAGACTATGTACCTATGATGTTGATATTTTGTTTAAAAAGACTTATCACAATTACATGAAATTTAGAGTGATTAACAATATATATTGAAGAAGGAACAAAATAAATAGTAGTTTAACTTGTGGGATTGCCTAACGACGACGTTCGGTACAGTATCAACCTAGTACGGAATTGGGCCGTGACATCTTGGTATCAGAGCTTTAGGTTCACATAGGTCTCACGAGTTATGAGCAGGCCTAGTAGAGTCTTGCGGATCGGTGCGGAGACGTTCGTTCTTATATTCAAGAGGCTATAGGGTGTTAGAAAACTTCTCTTTTTTCATATTCTATCGTGCACTTGATATTTTGCTAAGTGTCTGTCTATTGATATCTCACAGATGGCGAGAACGCACGCGGCAGGATGTACTAAGCAGTCGAATGGCTGCTCCCCCTATTGCTAGAGGCTGAGGCTGAGGGCGGGGAGGGCTCCAGCTCCAGTCAGAGGATGAGGGCACCCTAAGGTTGCTCCTGTTGTGCCACCTGTGGATCTAGTGGAGGATCCTGTCGTAGAGGAGCAGGATGAGGCACCTGCAGTCGTGCCAGCCCCAACAGATTTCATGACTGCGCCAGGATTCCAGGAGGTCATGGGTCGTATGTTGCGGTTAATGGACTCTATGACACAGACTGGTTTATTTTTAGCGGACCTTCCACATCTCAAGCGAGAGAGGGAACACAGACCCCTACCGCTCAGGCTCCAGGGCACACCGCTACCGTTTATCAGACCCCAGGTACCTTACCTACGGGCGGAGCTTAACCTGTTGCAGCGGCTATGCCAGAGGCTTTTCCAATCGCGACAGATGATTAGCATAAGCAGCTGGAAAGATTGTATAGGCTTCTCACCTTATCATTAGGGGTGAGCAGTCAGAGGACCCCCAGGATTTCATTGACCAGTGCAAGGATAGGCTCCGGAACATGGGGATATTGGAGTCTAACGGGGTGGACTTCACCACTTTTAAGCTTGACGGCGAGGCCCGTAGATGTTTGCAGGCTTATCTTCTTAGCAGGCCTGCAAGTTCACCTCTCTTGACTTGGGATCAGTTTACACATGTTTTCTTGGAGAAGTATATACCACCTTCTAAGAGAGAGGAGCTTCGGGGTCACTTTGAGCGACTCTGTCAGGGTCCCATGTCTGTCACCAACTATGAGGCAAGATTTACTAACTTGTCTCGCCATGAAACTATCGTACTCCCCATAGACGCAGACAGGGTGTAGAGGTTCAATTCAAGTCTTCACCCATATATTTAGATTCTTATGGCCCGTGTGGCAGAGATGTGGACTTCTTTTCTTCAGGTTAAGGGTATAGCTCGAAGGATCGAGCGTATTTGCAACCGTAGTAGAGATTTTGCATCGAGGGACAAGCAGCCCAGTAGTTTGGAGGATTCAGTGACGCCCCGCCTGGGGGTAGAGGTGAGTTCATGAGGGGTCAGCCAAGTGGCCCATGCAGTCAGCACCAACGCCTACTCGGAATGCTCTAGCACGACCCTATTTCAGTGCCATTCCAGAGAGTACTTACCGCCCGCCAGCTATTCAGGGCTCCTCCAGTGGGTATTCAGGCCATTAGGGTCAGACTTTAGGTCAGCAGTCCACCGTTCTGAGGGGTTGTTTCGAGTGCGAGGATCCTGGCCACTTGAAGAGGTTTTGTCCCAGACTTTAGGGAAGGCTAAGAAACATGACTATCGGCCCATGATTAGCGCACCAGCCGTCCGGCCACCCAGAGGTGGAGGGCAGGTGGGTAGGGGCCGTCCTAAAGGTGGAGGCAAGTCAGGTGGCGCTCCAGCTAGGTTATATGCCTTTCCAACCAGACCAGATGCAATACCCTTAAATGTCGGATCACAAGTATTATTTTTGTTTGCGGTAGGGATGCTACAGTACTATTTGATCTAGGGTCTACATATTCATATGTTGCATCTCTGTTTGCTCATTTTCTAGGTGTTCCCTGCGAGTCCTTGGGTACTCCTTTATATGTATCCATACCAGTGGGTGATTCTATCATTGTGGATCTGATTTAGTGGTCCTGTATCATGACTTTCTGTGGTTGTGAGACTCGAGCGGATCTTCTGTTGCTTGATATGACTGACTTTAAGGTCATCCTGGGCATGGACTGGTTGTCTCCATATCATGCCATCCGTGATTTCCATGCCAAGACTATTACCTTAGCGATACCAGAGTTGCCTAGATTGGAGTGGAAGGGTTCATCTGTCAATGCATCTAGTTGGGTTGTCTATTTCTTGAAGGCTCGACACATGGTCGAGAAGGGTTATTTAGCTTATCTAGCTTATATTCAGGATACTTCTACAGAGACTCCAACGATTGATTCAGTGCCCGTGCTGTAGGAGTTCTCTGATGTGTTTCCTTCTGACCTCCCAGGCATTCTACTAGATCGTGATACTGATTTCTGTATTGATTTGGCTCCAGGTACCCAGCCTATCTCTATTCCACCTACCGCATGGCTCTAAAAGAGTGGACGGAGTTGAAGGAACAATGTGAGGAGTTGCTAGCCAAGGGGTTCGTCTGACCGAGTGTGTCACCTTGGGGTGCACCGGTGTTGTTCTTGAAGAAGAAGGATAGGACAATGCAGATATGCGTTGATTACTACCAGTTTAACAAAGTTAACGTTAAGAACAAGTACCTGTTGCTACGTATTGATGATTTGTTTGACCAGTAGCAGGCTGCCAGGGTGTTCTCGAAGATCGACTTGAGATCTGGGCATCATCAGATGAAAATTACCCTCCCCAGACCCCAGGTAGGGGTATGGTCTGCGTATACATTACCAGGCAGGGGTAAGGCATGCATAGACATTACCCTCCCCAGAACCCACCTCTAGGATTATACTGGGTATGTTGTTGTTGTTGTTTTTGTTGTTGTCTTCATTGATGACATATTGATCTACTCACGTAGAATAGAGGATCATGAGCAGCATTTGAGAGTTGTGCTTCAGACCTTATGGGAACAGAAGCTATATGCTAAGTTCTCCAAGTGCAAGTTCTTGTTTGATTTTGTGGCATTCTTGGAGCATGTTGTATCAGGAGAGGGTATTAAGGTAGATCCTAGGAAGATCGAGGTAGTCCAGAGTTAGCCTCGTCCTACCACAACGACTGAGATCAGGAGTTTCTTGGGGTTAGAAGGTTATTATCACCGGTTTGTGGAGGCTTCTCATCTACAGCAACACCTTTGACTAGATTGACCCAGAAGGGTGCCCCATTCTGATAGTCCGATGATTGCGAGGAAAGCTTTCAGAAGCTCAAGACAACTTTGACTACAACAGCGGTGTTAGTGTTGCCTTCCGGTTCGGGGATGTATACTATGTATTGTGACACTTCACGCGTTTGATTGGGTTGTGTATTGATGTAGGAGGGGCGAGTTATTGCATATGCTTCACGTCAGCTGAAGCCCTACGAGAAAAATTATCCCGTACATGATTTGGAGTTGGCTGCGATAGTTCATGCTCTTAAGATCTGGAGGCATTATCTTTATAGGGTGTTCTGTGATGTTTACACTGATCATCACATCTTGTAGCATTTGTTCAGACATAGGGATCTAAATTTGAGGCAGTGCAGGTGGCTTGAGTTACTAAAGGACTATAATATTACCATCCTCTATCATCCGAGCAAGGCAAATATGGTGGCAGATGCCTTAAGCAGAAAGTCTGAGAGTATGGGTAGCTTGGCATTTATTTCAGGAGAGGAGAGGCCATTAGCTTTGGACATTCAGTTCTTAGTTGATGGACTTGTGAGGTTGGATATTTCTGAGCCCCTTCGAGTTCTTGCGTGCGCAGTGGATAAGTCTTCATCACTTAAGTAGATCAAGGCTCATCAGTACGATGATCTGCTCTTGTTGGTTCTTAGAGAGACAATTCTACAAGGGGGTGCCAAGGAGGTTACTATCAGCAAGGATGGTGTTTTGCGGCTCCAGGGTCGCCTATATGTTCCTAATGTTGATGGCTTGAGGGGGAAGATTCTATACAAGGCTCACATTTCTCGGTATTCTATTCATCCAGGGGCTACGAGGATGTTTCATGACATGAGGCAGCATTATTGGTGGCGATGGATGAAGAAGGACATAATTGAGTATATGGCGAGATGTCTAAATTCCAATAGGTCAACTATGAGCACCAGTGGCCAAGTGACCTACTTCAGTAGATGGTTATACCTGAGTGGAAATGGGAGCGCATTACTATGGACGTCATAGTTGGGTTGCCGCAGACTTTGAGGAAGTTTGATGCAGTTTGGGTCATTATCGACAGGTTGACCAAGTCGGTATACTTTATTCCGGTTGTGACTACGTATTCTTCAGAGAGATTGGCTCAGATTTACATTCAGGAGATTATCCGGTTTCATGGTGTGCCTATTTCCATCATATCAGATACATGCCCTCAGTTCACTTCGCACTTCTGGAGAGCATTTAAGATCGAGTTGGGTACCGGGTAAAGCCCAGCACAGCTTTTCATCTGTACATCGACGGGCAACCGAAGTAGAGAGTTCAGATTCTTGAGGATATGCTCAAAGCATATGTCATTGACTTTGGAGGTCAATGGGATAGATTCTTTCCCTTGGCCGAGTTTGCTTACAACAATAGTTATCAATGCAGCATCAAGATGGCTCCATTTGAGGCTTTATATGGTCGGCGATGTCGTTCTCCCATCAGATGGTTTGAGCCCGCGCGGCTAAGTTATATGGTACTAATTTGGTGAGGGATGCCTTGGAAAATATGAAGCTGATCCAGGAGCGACTTCACACAGTACAGTCCAGACAGAAGAGCTACACAGATTAGAAGGCACGTGATCTATCATTTATGGTGGGCGAGAAGGTTCTCTTGAAAGTTTCCTGATGAAAGGGATCATGAGGTTCAGGAAGAAGGGCTAGCTGAGCCCAAGGTTTATTGGCCCATTTGAGGTGTTGCGGCGAGTTGGGGAGGTTGCTCATGAGCTTTCTTTGCCTCCCAGTATATCGGGAGTTCATCCGGTTTTCCATGTGTCTACGCTCCAATGTATCATGCCGACAGGTCGCACATGCTAGATTACAACACGGTTCAGCTAGATGAGAGTTTAAGTTATGAAGAAAAGCCAGTTGCCATTATTGACAGGCAAGTTTGCCAGTTGAGGTCCAAGAAGATTGCTGCGGTGAAGGTCCATTGGAGGGGTCAACTAGTCGAGAAAGCGACTTGGGAGGCTGAGGAGGTCATGAGGAACAGAAATCCGCACCTTTTCAACACTCCAAGTATGATTCTAGACCCGTTCGAGGATGTACGTTTGTGTAAAAAAGTGGAGAATGTAATGACCCGACCGGTCATTTTGCTTTCTAGATCCCCGTTTCCCTAATTAAGACTCCCAGTATGTGCTTCGACTATTTTATGACTCACGAGGATGGATAGTTAGGGAAGGTTCGGGTTGAAATCGGAACACTTTGTTCCATAACAGTACTAAGTACCACTATTCTTATGGGATCAGGCTGTTCGCCTCGGCAACTACGTGCTTAATAATCGAAACGGGTTCCGGTTTGGATATAATTGAGTTAGGGACTTCACGGCCAGATATGAGATGTTGGTGATGTGGTACAGACTCTTGTTGTGTTTATTGTAGTTGCTTTTACTTGTCTCATTGATACCTGTTGTATGTTCACCATGTCTACTTTATAAACTTTTTATTATTGACCTCTAGTAAGAGTCAAGTCGACCCCTCCTCACTACTTTATTAGAGGTTAGACTAGATACTTACTAGGTACGTGTTGTTCTTCGTACTCACGCTACACTTCTGCACTAATGTGCATGTACTGAGACAAGTTCCACCAGTAGTCACGCAGGCACGTAGCTGATCATCTACGGAGACATAGGGGTGAGCTGTTTTCCTTGCTATGATCTGAAACATCGTAGTCTCCTTCCGTCTTAGTTACTATTCCTACCTATTACTTTTGGAGAACAGTTTTAGTATTTTTGTATAATCTCTAGATTGCCCATGTACTTGTGACGCCGGGTTTTACGGATTTGTAGCGCTTATGTACTGCTGTACTTGTCATTTCTATCACCGCATACTATGTACCTATGATGTTGATATTTTGTTTAAAAAGACTTATCACGGTTGCATGAAATTTAGAGTAATTAAAAAGTTATTGAAGAAGAGATAAATAAATAGTAGTTTCACTTGTAGGATTGCCTAACGACGGCGTTAGGTGAAGTCTCGACCTAGTACGGAATTGGGACATGATAGTAATTGACTTTCCTCGCATTGTTTGTTAATATTAAGTCGATTTTGATTAGATTCGGTTGGTTCGGAGGCGAATTTTAGAGGAAAGACCCCGGTTGAGCTTTGTTTTGCTTGCAGAGCGAGGTACGGGTTGGGTCTAACCTTGATTGGAGGGAATTAGGAACCCTTGAGCTATGTGTTGTGTGAGTTACATGTGTAGCGGTATATATGCGAGGTAACGAGTGTATATACACTGTCAAAATAGTTGTTTTCATGCTTTCGTGTATTTCATGAATTATCTCATTCTATGTCTTAACTGTTACATGTTTAAATTGCTTTCTATGTGGTAACTTGTTACTTGTAATCTATTTACTCTTGTATTGATATGCTAGTTTCTTCAATGATTAATTGCTACTAGTCTTACTTGCACACTTTAATTGTCATATATTTGGATTATCTTGTTGCATTGTGTTAATTGTAGCATTCCTAGATTTGGTATGAGGTTCCTTTATGGCTTGCTTTCATAATTTTTTAATCGTAGAGACTATTGTGAATTGATTTTTTGAATTGATTACATTTATTAATTTTATTTATGGATCGGGTTGCACGCCGCAATGGGTGGAATAAGCGAGTATTGATATTGATATGGTGGTATCGGGTTGCTCACCGTAACGGATTTTACATGTGGTTTTGATATGGTGAAATAATGGAGGATTATGATATTGATTCTGATTATATGGTGGGATCGGGTTGTGCGCCACAACGGATTTTACATGTTATTTTTGATAGTTATATGGTGAAATAGGGGAGGATTGTGTTTGTACGGTGGGATTGGGTTGCACGCCGCAACGGATTGTGTGTTTTGTAATCATTGTTGCATTGTGTTAGCTTCTAGTGGTTTCATACGAGACTCTGAGGACTGCTGTTATTGTTTTACTGATTTCGAGGATTGAGTTTATTTTCAAAAGTGAATTGCCTCACTTTTCCTGTGTTCCATTCCTGTTATTTATATTATATTTCGTAAAGGTTATTGTAAGTGAGCAGCCTTAGCCTCGTCACTACTTCATCAAGATTAGGCTAGGCACTTACAAAGTATATGGGGTTGGTGGTACTCATACTGCACTTCTTGTGCAGATTTTGGAGTCGATCATAGCAGCGGTAAGTAGATTGCTCGGACTGATTAATTGACGGAGAGTTGAGGTACACCTACACGGCGTCCACAGCATTGAAGTCCTATTTCATATCTCTCTAGTTGTGTACTGTATTTCAAACAGTTATGCTTTCATTCAGGCTTTTAATTGTAGTACTCTAGTCACTCGTGCACTTGTGACACCAGTTCTGGGAATGTATTTAGGCATTGCTGTTATTTTGGTTTACTCACTCTATTTCAGTTTTAATTAGTTTTTTCGCATCATTAAATTGGAAGAGTTAAAATGGCTAGAAATGAATTCTAACGTTGTCTTGCCTAGCAAGTGAAATATTAGGCGTCATCACGATCCCGAGGGTGGGAATTCCGGGTCGTGACAAGTTGATATCAGTGCAATAGGTTACCTAGGTCTCACGAGTCACGAGCAAGCTTACTAGAGTCTAGGGGGATCAATACGAAGACGTCTATACTTATCTTCCAGAGGCTATGGAGTTTAGGAAAAATTTCACTTCTTTCTTTCTCTATCATGTGGTTTTATTCTATCATTGATGATTGAACCATTCTATTCTTGTCCTCTCGTAGATGGTGAGAACACGCACTGCATCTACAGCCGGACAGGAGCCAGAGCTCCCTGTGGCAGCTAGTACTAGGGGCAGAGGCCGTGGCTGAGCTCAGCCTAGATCTCGAGCAGCAGCACCCGCACTGAAACCTCAGATTGATCACGAGGAGGAGGTTCCAGCTCACGCTGTACCAGTCGGACCAGCTTAGGTCCTAGAGGGTTTCATAGCCACTCCAATGCTTCATGACACTCTAGTCCGTTTGGTGAGCTTTATGGAGGGTGTGGCCTAGACTGGTACCTTCGCTGTGGCACCAGCCATCTCTAAGGTTGGGGGAGGAGCAAAGACTCTCGCTACTCATACCTCGGAGCAGGCGGCTCCTCAATATCAGGCACCAACAGCCCTGCCAGTTGGCGTGGTTCAACTGGTTGTTGCGGCACATGCCAGTGATAGGCCCGCTATGTCTTCTGAAGCTTTGTTGAGGTTGGATAAGTTTACCAAGCTCTTTCATGTTCATTTTAATGGTGCACCTTCTGAGGACCCACAGGATTATCTAGACCGCTGCCACGAGGTGTTGTAGAACATGGGTATAGTTTAGACCAATGGGTCGATTTTGTAGTGTTTCAATGACTGGTTCTGCCAAGAGATGGTGGAGAGATTGTACGTTGACTAGACCCACTAGTTCGCTTGCACTTACTTAAGATAAATTCTTACAACTATTTCTAGAGAAGTCTATCCATGTCATTCTAAGAGAGGATTACCACAAACAGTTTAAGCGTTTTCAACAAGGTAGTATTATTGTTACCCAATAAGAGACAAGATTTGTGAACCAAGATCGCCATGCCATTATCTTGCTCCATATTGAGAGGGAGAGAGTGAGGAGATTGATCGATAGGCTCACTTTCAATATTAGGTTACAAATGGCAAATGAGACTAGAGATGATATGATTTTACAGAGGGCCGTAGATATTGCCAGACAGATCGCGATGGTTCGTGCTCGGGAAAAGGGGCCGGTGTCTGATAATAGGCCTGGTCATTTTGATAGTTCTAGTGGCGCCACGTTTGGAGGCAGGGGTGCATTTGGTAGAGGCCATTTCCTAGACCATTTCAGTTAGCGCTTCTGGCATCTCATAGTATATTAGAGAGTCATGGTCCTTATGTGCCTCATTCTAGGAAGCCGACCTACAGTGCAACATCAGCTCCGATTAGTGTGCCTCTAATTCAAAGCTATCACCGTGTTTATCCAGCCCGTTCGAGTCAACTTCAGTTACAACACCCATGGCAGCAAGTTGGGTGTTTTGAGTGTGGAGGTACTGGTCACATTAGGAGGTTTTGTCCGAGATTATTGGTCGGCATGCCACAGCAGAGTTCTCGTCCCATGGTCCTGGCACCGATTGCTTCACCGCCCGTTTTTCTAGCTAGAGGAAGGGTCCAGGCCGCCAGATGTGGAGGTCAGGCCGTTAGAGGTGGATGTCAGGCCATTAGAGATGGAGGCCAACTAGCTAGAAGCCGTCCCAGAGACGTAGTTCAAAGTGGTGGGGCCCAGCCCTGATGTTATGCTTTCCCAGCTAGGCTGAGTCATCTGACTCCATTATCAGAGGTATTGTTCCAGTTTGCCATAGGAATGCTTTAGTTCTATTTGATTCGGGCTCTACTTATTTCTACGTGTCATCCTATTTTGCTTCATATCTAGTTTGCCTCGTGATTCTTTTGGTGCTCCTATGTATGTGTCCATGCCTGTTGGAGATTCTATTATTCGTAGATCGTGCCTATCGCTCGTGTGTGATTACTATTGGGAGTCTTGAGACTAGAGTATATCTTCTACTTCTTGATATGGTAGATTTTTATGTCATCTTGGGTATGTATGTTGTCACCTTATCATGCTATATTGGATTGTCACGCCAAGATGGTGACCTTAGCCATGCCGGGTTTGTCTCGATTAAAGTGTAAAGGGACTCTTGGCCATTCTACCAGCAGGGTTATTTCTTATGTGAAAGCTCGAGGTATGGTGGAGAAAGGATGTCTAACTTATTTGGCCTATGTTCATGATTCAAGTGCAGAGGTTCCTTCCAAGATTCAGTACCTGTTATGCGTGAGTTTCCAGAAGTGTTTCCTGTAGATCTGTCGGGGATACCACCCGACAGAGATATTGGATTCTGAATTGATTTGGCTCCGGGCACTCAGCCCATTTCTATTCCACCATATCGTATGGCCCCGCCAGGGTTAAAGGAAATGAAGGAGTAGTTATAATATTTTCTCGATAAAGGGTTCATTAGACCTAGTTTCCCGCCCTGGGGTGGCCCCGTGTTGTACGTCAAGAAGAAAGATGGGTTGATGAGGATTTGTGTAGACTAGCGGTTCTTGAACAAAGTCACTATCAAGAACAAGTATCCGTTGTCGAGGATTGATGATTTATTTGATCAGCTTCAGAGTAACAACGTGTTTTCGAAGATTGATTTGAGGTCTGGCTACCATCAGTTGAATATTAGGGCATCGGATGTCCCTAAAATGGCTTTTCGGACTCAACATGGGCATTATGAGTTCCTAGTGATGTCATTTGGGTTGACAAATGCCCCAACAACATTTATGGATTTGATGAACTCGGTGTACAAGCCTTATTTGGATTCTTTTGTGATCGTACTCATTGATGATATCTTGATCTACTCCCGCAGTCGAGAGGAGCATGAGCAGCATCTTCAGATTGTACTTTAGACTTTGAGAGGTAGCCAGTTACATACCAAGTTTTCAAAGTGTGAGTTTTGGTTAGATTCAATTGCCTTTTCGGCATGTTGTATCTATAGAGGGCATAAAGATGGATCCTAAGAAGATTAAGGCAGTTCAAAATTTGCCTAGACCTACTTCAGCTACAAAGATCTGGAGTTTCCTAAGTTTGGCGATTTATTATCGCTGGTTCGTGGAGGGGTTTTCAACCATAGAAGCTCCATTAACTAGATTGACCCAGAAGGGTGCCTCATTCAGATGGTTGGATGAGTGTGAGTTGAGCTTTCAGAAGCTCAAGACTACTTTGACTACGGCGCCAGTGTTGCCCACAGGTTCAGGATCCTACACACTGTATTATGATTCATCTCGTATTGGGTTCGGAGCAGTATTGATGCAGGATTGCAAAATGATTGCATACGTGTCGCGGTAGTTGAAGGTTAGTCAGAATAATTACCATGTTCATGACTTAGAGTTGGCAGCCATTATTCATGCGCTAAAGATTTGGAGGCACTATCTTTACAGTGTATCATGTGAGGTACTACGGATCATCAGAGTCTACAGTATTTGTTCAAGCAAAAGGATCTCAACTTGAAGCAGAGGAGGTGGTTGGAGTGTTTGAAAGACTATGACATCACCATTTTGTATCATCCCGGGATGGCCAATGTAGTGCGATGCCTTGAGTAGAAAGGTTGTGAGTATTGGTAGCCTTGCGTATATCCAGTTGGTGAGAGGTCGTTTGGATTACATGTTTAGGTTTTGGCCAACCAGTTTGTGAGGTTAGAAGTTTTAGAGCCCAATCGTATTCTAGCTTGCACAGTCTCTCGTTCTTCATTGTATGAACGCATCAGAGAGAGTCAGTATGTTGACCCCCATTTGCTTGTTCCTAAGGACACGGTGCGGCACGGTGGTGCCAAGCTGGTTACTATTGGAGATGATGGGGTTTTACGGATGCAGGGTCGTATTTGTGTGCCTAATGTGGATGGGCTTCGTGAGTTGATTCTTGAGGAGGCCCACAGTTCCCAGTATTCTATTCATCCGGGTGCCGCCAAGATGTATCAGGACTTGCGGCAGCATAATTGGTAGAGGAGGATGAAGAAGGATATAGTTGCATATGTAGATCAGTGTCTAAATTGTCAGCAAGTTAAGTGCGAACATCAGAGGCCTGGTGGTTTGCTTCATAGGCTAGAGATTCCTGAGGGAAAGTGGGAGCGTATCACTATGGATTTTGTTGTTGGACTCCCACAGACTCAAAAGAAGTTCGACGCGGCATGGTTCATTGTGGACAGGTTGACCAAGTCGTTACATTTCATTCCAGTGGCAGTTACCTATTCTTCAGAGCGGTTAGCTGAGATCTATATCCACGAGATCGTCCGTCTTCACGGCGAGCCCGTGTCTATCATTTCTGATCGAGGAATGCAGTTCACCTTGCACTTCTGGAGGGCCGTACAATGTGATTTAGGCACACGGGTTGAGTACAGTATTTCACCCCAAATGGATGGGCAGTCCAAGCGCTCTATTCATATATATGCTTCGTGCTTGCGTTATGGATTTCGGGGGTTCTTGGGATCAGTTCTTGCTGCTTGCGGAGTTTTCCTACAACAACAGCTACCAGTCGAGCATTCAGATGGCTCCCTATGAGGCATTATATGGGAGGCGGTGTCGTTCACCAGTTGGATGGTTCGAGTAGAAATAGGCTCGGTTATTGGGTATCGATTTGGTTTCGGATGCCTTGGATAAGGACAAGATTATTCAGGATCGACTTCGCACCGCTCAGTCTAGGTAGAAGAGTTTTGCTGACTGTAGAGTTCGTGATGTTGCATTCATGGTTGGAGAGAGGTTATTTCTACGGGTTTCACCCATAAAGGGTCTAATGAGGTTCGGAAAGAAGGGAAAGTTAAGCCCTAGGAATATCAAACCCTTTGAGATTCTTGAGAGAGTGTGTGAGGTGGCCTACATTTTGGCATACCACCTAGTTCATCAATAGTCCATCCAGTGTTCCAAGTATCCATGCTCCAAAAGTATAATGGTGATCCGTCCTATGTGTTAGATTTCAGCTTAGTCCAATTGGACATGGATTTGACTTATGCGGAAGAGCCAGTGGCAATTCTAGCCCGGCAGGTCCGACAGTTGAAGTCTAAGAGTTATCCTACAATTTGAGTGCAGTGGAGAGGTCAGCCGATCAAGGCATCCATGTGGTAGTCCGAGTCGGACATGCGGAAAGATATCCATACCTTTTTACTAGTCCATGTACCTTTCCATGTCTATTTGTGGATGAACGTTTATTTTAGAGGTGGAGAATGTGATGACCCGATAGGTCATTTATAGTTTTACCCTTTTTTTATGTTCCGAGACCTTGAATTTCTCTGTTTAAAAATATCCTTCCTCAATTTGCATGCGCGGTCCCTGACGCTTTTTGGAAAATTTTAATGTGAAAAATTAATAAAAATGTGAAATTTTTCCTTAAAACTCATTTGAGTTGACTATGGTCAACGTTTTGCATAAACGCATCTAGATCAGTAATTTAACGGTCCTGGTGGGTCAGTATAGTGATTTGGGACTTGTTTGTATGCACGGGATCGAATTCGGAATTTCCTAACTTGATTTAACATAATTTGTTGAAAACTAGCAATTTAAAGATTTAAAGAAATCCTAAGTTTTCCAGCGTGTTGACTTTGTTGCTACCGGGTTAGAAGTTTTGTTCCCGAACATGGTATAGGTTCATTTCACTGTTCATGACTTGTTTGAAAAATTTGGTACAAACCGCAGTTGATTTGACGTGATTCGGACGTTCGGTCGTAAAATTGCATGTTTTTGAGTTTCTTTGAAAATATCATTCATTTTGATGTCTGATTCGTGGTTCTAGGTGTTATTTTGATGTTTTGATCACACGAGCAAGTTTGTATGATATTATTACACTTGTGTGCATGTTTGGTTTAGAGCCAAGGGGCTCGGGTGAGTTTCGGATAGGCTACAGAGTGGTTTTTGGGGCCATTACTGGTTTTTCACTGTTGCTGATACCTGGTGCTTTGTGATTCATGATCACGAAGCCACTCTCGCGGTCGCGAATGGGAACTTGGGGCTAGGGTGGTTTCACTCTACGCGAACCTGAAGCATGGAGGGGGGGGGGGCTTACCCTTCACGAACGCGACCACCCACACGCGAACGCAAAGCTTTTTGGGGGATTCTAGAGGAGCTGGGCAGTGTTCTACGTGAACGCGATCATAAGGTCGCGAACGTGAAGGCTAGGGGCAAAGCCATCATGAACGCATAGGGCAGCTCGCGAACGCGAAGGCCTATAGGGCTGCTATGCTTTGCAAACGCGATGAAGACCTGACGTCGGTGATTTAAAATGTTCCAAAAATGGGATTTCACTCATTATTCACTATCTTCACATTTGATCTCGGCCTAGAGGTGATTTGGAAGAGAAATTTTATCACCATTTCATAGGTTAGTATACTTTAACTCATTTTCTTCCATTTTCATCAACACCCATTAATTACTAACCTTAATCTATGCTCTTTCATGGTAGAAAATTAGGGATTTGAGAAGAATTGGGGGCTTTTGTAAAATTGATATTTATACCTCAAATAGAGGTCAGATTTTTAAACTAATCACATAATCGGACTCGGGGGTGAATGGATAATTGGGGTTTGGTCTGAATCTCACATTTTGACCAAGCGAGCCTAGGCTTAATTTTATTGACTTTTTGGAAAAAGTGTAAAGATCTTAGCTTTATGTAATGTAATTGACTTTCCTCACATATTTTGTTGATATTAAGTCGATTTTGGTTAGAGTTGGTAGGTTCGGAGGCAAATTTTAGAGGAGATGCCCCGGTTGAGCTTTGATTTGCTTGCGCAGCGAGGTAAGTGTTGGGTCTAACCTTGATTTTAAGGAATTAGGAACCCTTGAGCTATGCGTTATGTGAATTACATATGTAGCAGCGTATATGCAAGGTGATGGGTGTATGTACACCATCAAAATAGTTGTTTTCACGCTTTCCTGTATGTCATTAATTATCTCATTTTATGTATTAACTGCTACATGTTTTAATTGCTTTCTATGTCGTAACTTGTTACTTGTCATCTATTTACTCTTGTATTGAAATGCTCTTTTCTTCCATGATTAATTTCTACTTGCTTACTTGTCTTACTTGCACACTTTAGTTGTCATATATTTGGCTTGTCTTGTTTCATTGTATTAATTGTAGCATTCCTAGATTTGGTACGAGGTTCCTATATGGCTTGCTTTCATAATTATTTAATCATAGAGATTATTGTGAATTGAGTTGTTGAATTGAATACATTTATTGATTTTTTTATGGATCTGGTTGCACGTCGCAATAGGTGGAATAAGGGAGGATTGATATTGATATGGTGGGATCGGGTTGCACGCCGCAATGAATTTTACATGTGGTTATGATATGGTAAAATAAGGGAGGATTATGATATTGATTCTGATTATATGGTAGGATCGGGTTGCACGCCACAACGGATTTTACATGTTATTCTTGATATTGATAGTGAAATAAGGGAGGATTGTGTTTGTGCGGGATCGATTTACGCACCACAATGGATTGTGTGTTTTGTATTCATTGTTGCGTTGTATTAGCTTCTAGTGTTTTCATTCGAGACTCTGAGGACTGATGTTCTGGTTATATTGATTTCGAGGATTGAGTTTATTTTCATAAGTTAATTGCCTCACTTTTCCTGCGTTCCTTTCCTGTTATTATTATTATACTGCATACATGTTATTGTAAGTGACCCGCCTTAGACTCGTCACTACTTAATCGAGATTAGGCTTGGTACTTACGGAGTACATGGGTCGGTTGTACTCATACTACACTCTGCACTTCTTGTGCATATTTTGGAGTCAGTCCTAGCGACTGTCAGTAGATTTCTCGGATTGATTGATTGACGAAGACTTGAGGTACAGCTGCACGACGTCCACATCCCTGTAGTCCCCTTTCATATCCCTGTAGTTGTTTACTGTATTTCAAACAATTATGCTTTCATTCAGACTTTTAACTGTAGCACTCTAGTCGCTCGTGTACTTGTACACTAGTTCTAGAATTGTATCTAGGCATCACTATTACTTTGGTTTACTCACTCTATTTCAGTTTTATTTTAGTTTTATTCATTTTATTGGTATCATTTAATTGAATTTGTTAAAATAGCTAAAAACTAATTCTAACATTGGCTTGCCTAGAAAGTTAAATGTTAGACGCCATCACAGTCCCGATGGTGGAAATTCCAAGTCGTGACACACCTCATGTATGATGTAATTATCGCATATCAGACATGATTATGAATTTGATTATTACTTAACAAAAAATAATAATAACTACGTAAAGAATAAGCTTAGACCAAAACAATGGGCTTAAGCACAGCTTGATATGTTTCTGGCGACGTTTAATGAACAATTAGCAAATAAAAGTTATCCATTTTCTAACATTTGAAAATATTTTGGCATATGTTTACCTTGGAAATGGTAACTACAATTATATTTGGTTTGTGGTTCTAAAAATACGTAATTTATCTTAATACTAGTTGTAGTCAATAGATGCTGAATATGAGTAAAGAAAACAAGAAATGCAAACCAATAAGGTCACAAGGCTGGGCCTCAAGCTAGCTGGAGCAGGGCCTCGAGGTCTAGATGAGCTAATATCTACGAATGATCGATGAAGAATCAATGATAATAAGGGCCTTTAAGATGGCCTTTTGTGGTTAATGATGAGCAATAAATGAAGAACAATAATGAACAATGAAAGAATAAGTAATAAATGTGAAGAACGATAGTGTTAGCAAAGAGAGCAGAGAACGTTGTATTGTATTCAAGGTGTTGTGTAACAATCGGAAATCCTTTTACAAAATGACCAGGGTCCCCTTTATATAGGAGGGGGGGATCTTTGTATAGTACACGTCTAATCATGATAGGGAGATGCTATTAGTACAACTGTCTAATGGCTCAGTAAGGATTTGTACTGTCCTTTGCAGGCTTTGTCAGTCCTCATCACGTGTCTTCAGGATCCCTCCGCCTTTTCATAACGGTCATCGTCTTACATGCTGCCTCGAGGTGCGTCACGGTGAGTATTTTATATTTCGTGCCGAGACGAGTGCTTCGATCCCGTCGAGGCCAGTCTTGGACACGCCATCGAAGCCTTAAAATCGGGTCTGCTGATTTTAACCGTATACAAATAGTCCGCGCGTTACTTGGAATGAAATAACAAGGAACGTTTTGAATTCTTCAACTCTTCAATGCATTCATCATTATGCCAATTACGTCACGCGAGCGGTTGATGTGACAAAAAGGGATGTTTAAAAGTCACGTTCGCACGGCTTTCAAAAAGCCTCGAATTGATTACGACGATTGACCGTCCCTAGGCTTCTCCCAATGTGCACCACTGGTCCCTATAAATACTCCAATCCTTCGCTCCTTACTTTCCATTCCATCTTCGAACTTTAAGAAGCTCTCCTTACTGCTTTCCTGTGCTCGTTTTTTGCCCAGTTTTTCTTTTCCCCTCTAAAATCTTTTAATAGAAATGGTGAAGACCTCTAAAATTGTTCCTCAAGGCGATAAAGCTTTTTCATCTTCACTCTCGTCAAAGGGCAAGGCGATAACGCCTCTTAGTCTTGAAGAATGCATGCCCGGACCCTGTGAGACATCCTCCGATTTTACGGTTAACAAGCCTTCTTCGAAACTGTGGCGGTGCGAACCCCTGTCCCGATACGTTAGTTTGATAACCAACATCGAGAAGGTGAAAGCTGACTGCAGCTGGGGAGAGGAGGTGGAGGCGCCCACCCAGGAGGAAGATATAACGACACATAAACATGGTTTCCTTAGCGTGTACACATATCCCTTCACCCTAGGTCCGGCAGGACCATCCTCGCCATCGATAGACCCTGTAATACTTGACTTCTGCGGCCAGTAGCGGGTGACACTTAGCCAAATTAATCCATCATTCTGGCACGTTGTTTACATGATTAGGCACTTTACAAACATGGTCGAGAGGTTACCTTTTACCTTTGAGCATCTGATTAGGATGTACAGCCCCGACTTTATTGGGGCGGCCTGATTAAGCTTAAATGTCGGGCCCCGACGACTTTCTTTACCTGTACCGATGAAAGCAAGGACAGGGGGGTGGATGAGTCGCTTTGTCCGAGTTAGGACTTTGGATTTAATTCCTGCTGAAAGGATGTCATTCCCCGAGGAATGGAAAATTAAACGTAAGTAAATACGTTGATTAACTATTTTTTCATTACTTTAGACCATCTTCCCTCGTGAACTAAATTCTTTCGTTGGTGCAGTAGTTGAGTGGTACCCTTGTGCGGTTAAGGATCTTGCGGGCTGCGTTCGCCAGCTGATTGTTGTTGAGCCAAAGGTTTCCAAACCAGAAATTGCCGATGTTGTTCCAACTCGGGCCGAAGAGGCTCTCGAGGGCGGATCAGATAACGCCCCCTAAGGCGGTCGGTGACCAAGACATTCCTCGAGCTGAGGGGCTTTTGGCAAATGAGTTAGGGGATCCCAGCTCTGAGGCCCCTCGAAGGCAAGGGAAGGCCCCGATCGATCCAATCGGTGTTATTGACGTTGGTAGTTCTCCATTGGGTCCGGCATTATCTCCGAGTGAGATACGGGATGTCAAAAATAGAAAGGCTTCCGATGCCGGGGCATCCCTCGGGGGGAACGACTTGTTTGAAGGACTCTTTACCGGGGTCGAAGAAAATCCCGAACTCAACGCCTCGCTCATCCTCAAAGAATTCAAGGGCTATGCAAACAGGTGATCCGTCATCGATTGCGCTTCGGGTTTCAATCCTCATCTTTATTGATTTTGTTCTTTGATTCTTTCAGGCCATAGTGCTTTACAATCGGGCCGTTGCTATGTCGCAAGCTGCGTCAACCTGTTATGAGGAAGAATGTAGGAGGCTCTTGTGAGAGGCTGACGAGCTCAGAGCCCTTTTAGCAAAAAGGGAGGAAGAACTTCCTGACCTTCGAGCCCGTTCGGAGGCGGTGTCTCGAGAGCGGACTGATCTTTCGGAGAAGGTAATATAGTCTCTGCATGCTTTTATTTTCGCGCCAGTCCGACTTCGGCGCTTAACACTTTGGGTTGTTTTTTGCAGCTTGAGAAAAAAGATGCCATGATGATGGAGGAGCTCGGAGCCAGGGGTGATGAGATTCTCGGACTCAAGCAGCACGTGGATGAGACAACCTCCAAGAGAGATGCCCTTCAAGAGAGGTTGACCTCGGCTAAGCGTCATCTCCGAGACACGAGGGCAGATAGTAGTAAGTATAAGGATCCCCATGCCGAAGCGGTCACCGCGCTATCTGTAGCCAAATCTGAATCCAACGAGCTCATGTCCTCGTATCGAAAAGATTCTGCTGTTGCAAATGCTCGGGCCAAGAAGGTCTCTGAGAATGCGGAGTTTGAACTAGCCCGAGCCCTGGAGCGTGGCCGGTTAGCACTCCACAAGAAAGGAAGGAACTTATCGAATCACGAGGTACATGCTTACAATACAGGTAGAGGAAAATAAATTGGATATAACCTTTACCGTTTCTCAAAAAATCGCCATCAACTCAGAGTGATAAAGCTCGGCCTAGTATATGTATATTTTAAAATCAATTTGAATTATAAATTCAGTTATTTAAGCTAGCAAATGGAGTTCAAATAATCCAAACATTACATGATAAAATCCTAAGTCTACCCGGACATAAACATGCTTTAGCTACGTACCGACTCTCGTCACCTCATGCGTACGTAGCACCCACAACTAGTAGCACCTAACAATTACATCATCTAGGGGTAATTTTCCCCTCACAAGGTTAAACAGGCGACTTACCTCGCTCCGGATTCCATAACTTGTTCCAACGCCTTTCTAAATCTTCAATCAAAGCCAAACGATCTGAAACTAGTCAAACAATGTTCAAGTCAATCAAAATATACTCCCAATGCGTATAATTTAACAATTAATAATAATACCCAACTCCGCTCGAAAAGTCAACAAAGTCAACCCTCGAGCCGACGTGCTCGAATCATAAAAATTTCGAGGATAAACGTTACCTATAACACCACGAACTCAAATATATAATTTATCCCAAATTCCATATCAAATTTCCTGGTATAAATCCAATAATAAAAAATTTTAGGTTCTCTTCAAAAGATCCACAATATCTACAAAACTTCATGAATTTACAAGCCTATATTCGTGTATTTAACTCACAACTTGTAAAAATCACTTACCTCGGGATTGACGACGAAAATGGCGCTCCAAAATCGCTCCAAAGTCGGCTCACATGGAAGAAATGACATGAAAATGACCCAAACCCCCATACTTAACAAGCATTCCGCCCAGCAATAACCGCGCCTACGGCCAAATAGTCGCACATGCGACTCCGCACATGCAGAAAAATCCATCGCAGGTATGGTCCACTCTAAGACTAGGCAAACCTGTTTCTGCAGAAAAATGCTCGCTTTTGCGAGCCTTCACTACCCTGCCCAGCTCTGCTTCTACAGAAAATTTGGGGTCACGCCTGTGGATGCACACCTGTGCTTGGGCCTTCGCATCTGCGGAAGGCCAAGCCTCTCCGCCTTTCACTTCTGCGCTCCACTACCCACATATGCGAGCTCGCAAGTGCGGTGGATTCCTCGCACCTGCGAATCCAGCCAACCTCAAACTCCATTCGCTTCTACGACCCCTTGGCCGCTTCTGGGGTCTCATACTTGCGTCCAAAAACCTTGCAGGTGCGATCACACCAGAAGCCTTAAGCTTCAGCAATTCTTTAAGTCCAAAACTCGACCCGATTCCAATCCGAGTCGCACCCTAGGCCCTTGGGACCACGGCCGAACGTACCAACAAGTTCCAAAACACATAGTGAACCTACTCGAAGCCTCAAATCATATCGAACAACATCGAAACTATGAATCGACGATCGAAACCTTTCTTTAAACTGTCCAACTTCCAAACTTCACCGAACGCGTCCAAATTACACATAAACATCCCGAAATGATGCCAAACTTTTCGTGCAAGTCACAAATCACGATACGAACCTATTCCAAGGCTCGAAACTCCAAACGAACATCGATAACACCAATGTCCACTTCAAGTCAAACATAGGAATTTCTAAACCTTTCAAAATTCCAACATTCCACAATAAGCGTTGAAATGCTCCCAGGTGACCCGATACTCGACCCGAACATATGCCCAAGTCCGAAATCATCATACAAACCTATTGGCATTCTCAAATCCTGATTTTGAGGTTGTTTACTCAAAAGTCAAACCTTGGTCAACTCTTACAACTCAAAGCAACTGAATTGAGGATTTTCCTTCCGAATCAACACTGAGCTTCTCGAAATTCAATTCCGACCACAGTTATAAGTCTTAATACATGAAGTGAATCTACTCAAGAACTCAAGCCATGAACGACGCGCTATATCTCAAAATGACCGGTCGGTTCGTTACATATAAAATTTAAATTCTTATGTAGATAATATTAAATCTTTATATCTATCTTTTGTATATAATTAAAACAAAGAAAGTCTTTGCTAGGATTATGATAAGTGAAAACGTAGGAGAAAGAGATATAGTAGTCTAGCATAGAATTATGACAAGTGGCAGCATAGAAGAAAGACATGTAGTAATATTACGACTAAATTAGTTAGGTTAGTCAATAATTAATTAATTAATTAATTAAAATTTAAATTCAAAATTTGTTGAAAAATTACAAAAAGTTCAAGCAATCAAGTCAGGAAAATAAAAAGTAAAGACCTCCTAAAAGATTGTTAAATTATTACGTTGAGATGTCACCAATATTCTTAGGTCTATCTCAAGTTAAATTTGATTTAAATTATTTATAGCGGTTGAAATATTATTTATCTTATAAATTAAGTAAAAAAATAATTTTGAGTAATAAAATAAGAGTATAAATTTATTTAAATTTAAGAAATACAAAATACTTATTTCTATTATATTAAAAGAGGAGTGATAGGCGAGGACATAAGTAGAAAATTAATTAAGAAAATTGTATGATAAAGTACTTAAAAATGCAAACACAATAATATGGAATAAGATTAGTATACAATTAAAAAATTATAGTGTAGAAATATAGATAAGGTATATTACGAAGTTGATGCTGTAACGAGAGAAACCGTAGGGGCCAACTGGCGATTTCACGACAACTCATGAGAGCTTCCCTCCCATGGCTGCTCCGGCCACTGGACAGCCTCCTGATGGAGCTGGTCAGTCGTCTACATCTCCACTATAACCCACTACATCAGTTACATCCACAAATCCAATCCATAACTATGCAAACCTGTTACAACCAAAAACATTAAATATGCTCATGCAAACCCTAGACGTCGTTCCTAGGAAACCAGTGGAATATATACATGGGGAACCCATTATATGATGGAAAAAGACAGAAATGAAGCAGTCCATTGTGAATCAAAGCTTGCAATTAGCAGTTCTGGGCAAGTTTTTGTATGGCAAGCCTGTGATCAATAAGTTTTGTATGGCAAGCCTGTTCCATAGGGCTTATTGAGGATAACCATTTATGGAGGATTATGTGCACCTACTGTCGAAAGCAACTTTCTAGTTAAAGGCACAAGGATAGATGTGGCAAATACGATGCACTAAGTGGAACCCTTGGTGGAAACCTGATGAAGGGCACCAATAGCAATTACATGGATCAGTTTCCCTGAGCCACCACCTAACTTCTTTGGCAAGGAGTTCGTATTTTCATTAGCTAGAGCTGTTGATAATCCACTTCATGTTGCTTTAGCCACATAGAATGAAACCAGACCTAGTTGTGCCAAAGTAAAAGTTGAGATGAATATGCTTGCCAAATTCTCGCAAAGAATTATGATCGTGGAAGAAGAAGATGAAACTGGGCAAGAGGAATCCAAGTGGATTAAAATTAAATATGATCATCTCCCAAAATGCTATAAGACATGCAAAAAACAAGGACAAAATAATGTAGAATGTTGGGTCATTCATCCAGAATTACATAGGAGGTTTGAGGATGCTGGTGAAGGTCAAGGGAGTGATAAGGAAGTAGTTGGAACTGCAGCTGCTACCACTAAAGTTCATACAAGCGGTAATGTTCTGGGAAAGCGAATCCTGCCAAACAAGAATTGATGCAAAGGAGAAAAAATATGTATCAAAGGGATAATAAAGGTTACATAATTGGGGATGCAAAGGATCAAGATGCTGACAATGGTAAAGGAAAGAACAAGGTCAAAATTGTTACAACGAAGAACAAATTTGATGCACTTGAAGTTGAGGAAGTTGATCCACCAATTTTATGAATTACAAGTGACAAAGATGATGCAAATACAAAAGAGAAAGACAAGCAACACAAACTAAACGAGTCCAACAAGGAGAAGGAGAAGAAGAAGCTGGAAAATTCAAAGAAATCCAGTCCAAGTCCGAAAGGAACTGATATTACTAATTCTGAGGCTAAGGAAAGTTCTACAGGGAATGGGTGTAGATACAAAAGGAAAGAACAATTGATTGGGTGCATAGAATATTTGGTGCTCCTAAAGTGTCTATTAATGAGACAACTAACTACTCTGGTCAAGACATTCCCTCTCAAACGATGGGAAGTGACCTTAGGGCATATATGTCAATTGGAGCTAAGAACAATGGTTCTACATTGTGGAGAGACGAAGTAGAGATAATTGAGGATAAGACTAGAGGTACTTATGAAGATAATGTCAATTCTCAAAGGGTGAATACGCAGACTATAGTTCCAACTAGAGTAGACAAAGAAGTGCCAAAAGATGCAGAAAAAGTTGAAGTAACAAATGCAGCAACTACACCTAAGATGCAGGGCAATGGAACAGTAAATCCTTGTGCAACTAGGGAAGTTTTTCTCAGTGTTGAAGGTGTTACAATGGATGTTTCCGCTAGGGAACAGGTTGATAATGTTGATGTAGAGGTTTTACAAGAGATAGTGAGGTCAGACATTCAAACAGTGGGTGGCAAGCCCCTTGATCCCAATGTAACAGTAACTTCTGCAAATAGAGCAATAGTGAATCCTAGTCTGGAATCCATATTGAAATGCAATTTAGGATGTTGCAGCAATCTTTGGGCACTGAAGAACAAAATTCCTTTGCGCTGAAGGAGACAAATGGAGGTGAATCACAACATGCACATTCAGCTCAACATTCCTTTGACATCTCTATTACAAGTTTTGCATGACATTGTATCACATAATGCTACACCTATGGAGATTCACCATGTAATAAATGATCAACAAAAAATTGAAGAAGAAGGTGATGAATCAACTATTGGAGATTTTAAGGCAATAGCGAGGGAAGCAGATTTGTCTCCTAGGGCTGGAGATAAGAGTGGTAAAAAGGGAAGGAGACAAGCTCAAAACAAAGAGGCTTATCAACCTAAAATATCTTTCCTAGAAGGGCAACTACACAAACTAAATGATGATCGAGACACTAATTTGGAACTTAAGGTCTGTGAAAACACAACAGGCCTTTCTGAGGTGATCAATATGCAAAGAGAGAATGGTTTTTTCATTGTTACATTGATGGAGCCTTTTCAGAATCGTAGACATATTCAGAGATACATAAGAAGGTTAGGAATGGATGATGTGATGTCAAATATTAATGGTAAAATTTGGTTATTCTTTGAAGTTGTGATTGAATGGGAAGTGCTATTAGACACTGAACAACAAGTTACAGTTAGCATGTGATATGGAGTTACCTTGGGTTGTTAGAGGATATTTTAATGTTATAATGCATGAGGATGAGAATATAGGTGGTTTACTAGTGTATCCACCTGAGTATGAAGACTTTGCCTTTTGTGCAAACTCTTGTAGTTTGTTTGATCTTGGATATAAAGACAGCCCTTTCATTTGGTGGAATGGTAGACCAAATTCAGAATGCATATTCAAAAGTCTAGACAGAATCTTTGTTAACCTTCCCTTTCAGAATCTTTTCCCAAATATTGAGGTGGAGCATCTTATTAGGACAGGTTCTGATCATGCCCCTTTATTGATGAATTGCGGGGAAGAAGTGATGTAGTTTGCTACGCCTTTTGAGTTCCTTAACTTTTGTATTAAGCATTAGACCTTAAAAAATGTGGTAGGGCAGAATTCGGTGGTAGACTTCATTGGTGATCCATTTTTTATGTTCAACCAGAAGCTGAAAAGGGTGAAAACTGCTCTATCCCAATGGAGTAAGCATACATATAGTGACATCTTTAATCAATTAGATATTAGAGAGGATATTATCAAGGTGAGGGAGATGTTATTTAAAGATGAACCAACTATTGAGAATAGGATTGTGCTCCAAAAAGCACAAGCTAAACTGAAGAAGTACCTTATCATTGAGGAGCAATACTGGAAGTAAAAAGCAGGCGTAAAATGGGTTGCTAAAGGTGATAGGAACACAAGGTTCTGGCACAGCCATGTGAATGGCAAGAGGTAGAGGCTGCAGCTCAAAAGAATTCGGAATGGAGATGGTGTTTGGTTGGAATCTCAAGATCTTATAGTTGATGCTGCAGTAGATTTTTTCCAAAGATAGTTCACACAGGAAGGAGATCATACAAACTTTGAGTTACTTCATAATGTGCCCAATATGGTGACTATGGATCAAAACTTGGAGCTTTGAAAATTTCCTACCGTTGAAGAAGTTAAGAGTGCAATATTTGCATTTGAGTGGAGATAGTGCATATGGTCCTGATGGAATTACTGGATTATTTTATTAACACTATTGGAAAATATTAGGGGAGGACATATTCAAGCTACTACAAGAGTTCTATAGAGGTGTATCATTGCCAAAATCAGTCACTCACACTAACCTTGTGTTGCTGCCTAAGAAATCCCAAGTTCAAACATTTTCAGACTTAAGGCCTATAAGTCTAAGCAACTTCATCAATAAGGTGATCTCTAGGGTGTTACATGATAGGTTGGAAAAGATACTTCCTTCTTTGATATCCCCTAACCAATCTAGATTTGTGAAATGAGGGAGTATATTTGAGAATATCTTGCTCACATAGGAAATTGTCAATGACTTGAGATTGAGAGGGAAGCCTACTAATGTTGTGATAAATCTTGACATGGCCAGGACTTATGATAGGGTGTATTCGAAATACTTTATGCATGTTTTTAAGGAAAATGGGGTTTGCTGAGCAGTTCATCAACATGATATGGAACCTAGTGGCAAACAATTGGTACTCAGTATTAATCAATGAGCAAGCTTCAGGATTTTTCAAGTCGAGTAGAGGGTTGAAACAAGGGGATCCCCTATCTCCAGCAATGATCATTTTATCTGATGAGGTGCTATCAAGATCATTGAATAAGTTGTTTGAGGACCAAAGATTTATAGGATTCGGAATGCCAGAGTGGATTTATCCACTAAACCACTTGGCTTAAGCTAATGACACAATAATTTATGCTTCTGCTGGTCCTTACTCATTAGAGAAAGTAGTTGAAGTGCTCACAATGTACGAACAAATTTCGGGTCAGCTGATTAACAAGACAAAGAGCTCTTACTATATGCATACAAAGGTGGCAAGGAACTTAGTTGACTCTATTGGTGCTATTACTGTTTTTCAGAAAGGTAAGTTCCCATTTACTTACCTAGGGCCAATTTTTTACACAAGGAGGAGGAAATAGGAGGAAATACTACTATAATGATCTCATTAAGAAGGTGAAGGCAAACTACATTCTTGGAAAGGGAAACTACTGTCCTTTGGAGGCAAAGCTACTCTTATAACTAGTGTCCTTCAAAGTTTGCCTACACATATTCTTTCAGTATTAGATCCTCCAAATAATGTGCTTGATCATTTGCACAATATATTTGCTAGATTTTTCTGGAGTACTAAGGAAGAAGGCAGAAGTAGGCACTGGACCAAATGGTTAAACTTGTGCCTTCCTAAGGAGGAAGGGGGATTGGGATTCAGGTCTCTATTTGATGTGTCCAAAGCATTATTTGCCAAATTGTGGTGGAGTTTAGGACCACTAAATCATTATGGTCGAAATTCATGTGGAACAAGTATTGCAAGACGGAGATGCCTACTGGTGCAATTTAGACAAGGATCCCATGTGTGGAGAAAAATGCTAGAGGTAAGAGAGGAGGTAGAACATGAAATTTGTGGGAAATGAATAGGGGTTCTACAAATGTTTGGCATGAGAATTGGAGTGGTCTTTGTGCATTGTATCATGTATTACCTTAAGAGTTCAATATTAATGAAGATCTACAAGAGGTGGTGAACTGAGAGATGAGGATGAGTGGAACGATCAGATGTTGGAGCAGAATCTCCAAGAAAATATTGCTGAGTATATAAGGCAAGAGGTGTACTTCGATAACTCTGATAAATACTAGGATACACCTAAATGGATGCCAACACCATCAGGAAAGTTTACACTAAGCAGTGCTTGGCAAATATTGAGGCATAGGGCTCCTCCAAATCCAGAATACAAGCTGCTATGGACAAAATGATAACCATTCAAGATACCTTCTTTTTATGGAGACTATGGAAAGGGAAGGTGCCAACAAATGATTTGTGGAGAAGAGGTGGCTACTTATCTGTATCTAAGTGTTGTTTCTACCTACCACCTGTCGCGCCCCCTTTTTCCTCGTGGAGTCCGGGTTTCGACACTTTGGGGACAACTCCTTTCCTTTTGGAATTGGGTATGAGATTTGAAGAGTCTCCACCTAACGGATTAAGGTGCGTTAGGGCACCTAGAACAAATAACTTGTGTACTAGTTTACATTACCAGAGATTGGGTAAGGGCTCGAAATTACCTTGAGGGGAAGGTGTTTGGAACCCCTCGAGGTCCACAACGGTTGGCCTCGCCCAAACTCAATTTAAGTGAATTAGTCTTATAAGCAGATAAACAAACAGATATTACTTAAAAAAAGGAGTAAAAGGGGTCCTAGGTTTTTTAGCCTATAGGATCACTTTTGTGCAATACTTGGTAATCGTCCCCAAATCGGGGTGCTACACATAGCATTAGCGCACAGGTTATCATAT
Organism: Nicotiana attenuata; assembly: GCF_001879085.1. Classification (NCBI taxonomy): domain Eukaryota; kingdom Viridiplantae; phylum Streptophyta; class Magnoliopsida; order Solanales; family Solanaceae; genus Nicotiana; species Nicotiana attenuata. Next base: position 91,122 of record NW_017670376.1, on the reverse strand, counting down.
CCTTTACTACTCGATTACCCTACCCTTAATTATTACCTAAGCATTCTAACAACATCGAATACGTATCCTATGCGTGCATGATAACTACGGATTTTGACGTGTTTCATGCTCTTTCTTGCTTACGCTTTGATTATAAATTCTTACAAAATAGACCCAAAAGGCTCATAAGTTGTGCTTGATTACAGGTTTGATCAAAAAAGTGACGAGATGTCAAATATCGGCTCAACAAGGAGTGAAACCTGCACAAGCATCAAAGACAAAAGGAACTCAGGACAAATAAGCCTAGTGCGGCCGCAGTCCATTCTGTGCGGTCCGCACTAGGGAGATTCAAAGAACTGGCAAATCAAGTGTTAAAGCAGTATGGCTGCAGTGGAGATTGTGCGGTCCGCACTGAAGATTCTGCGGCCGCACTACCATTCTACGCGGTCCGTTGAAGCCAACTTCAGACAGATGTCTAGAGCCTATCATCAAGCCTATGCGGTCCGCGGTCGACTCTGTGCGGACCGCGCTAGCTGCCTCCGCGGCCGCGGTCCATTCTGTGTGGTCCGTGGAGCCTGAGTTCAGAGAAGTGAATTTGAAGAGTCAAAAGCCTAGTGCGGCCGCAGTTCATTTTTTGTGCGGCCCACACTGACCCCGCGGGGGTATTTTTGTCCAATTTTTCCAGCTTAGTATAAATAGAATATTTTTTCATTTTAGGGTAACCAGTTATTATCAAACATTAGCTGCGCTTGTGGGAAGCTATTTTGTACCCTTTGTGGGCACTTTAACATAGTTTTAGCAATTGAATCTTTATCTTTACTTCAGTAATTTAATATTATGTCTTTCTCTTCATCTATTTCTTTGATTTTATCTTCAGGCATGAGAAGCTAGACCCATTAGCTAGGGTTGTGGCTCAACCCTAATGTGGGTAAATGATGGGTGTTGTAATTTAAGGTTAGATTGATCATGGGTGTTTGTTATTTGGGTCAATTTTATGTTTTAATTTATGAATTAGTGGTTGGAAACACTAGTTTGTGCTAAGTTGACTTGGGCTCTTCTTGAGAAAGAGAGCCTAAGTCTCCAAAATTGACTCAACAAGGAATTGGGATAGACTCAAGAGATTTTATAGTCCCAATTAAAGAGTTAAACCTCGAGAGAGTAATTACCCGAGTTGAACCCTAGTTGCTCGGGCAAATATGAATACCCAATTGGTCTCGAGAGAGTCAATTGGGCAAAACCACTCTTTCTACCGAGAGGTGTAGAGTGGGTAGTATTGAGCGACGGTTATAACATATTTCCCCAATCATGTCAATCGTGCCTTAGATGCAATTACCCGTCAATTAGCCACCTAGTTGAAGGTCACTACCCTAGTGCCTTTTTAAACCATTAGATACAACTTGTAGCAATTTACTCTTAGCTTAATCTAGTTGCACTTTCAATTAATAGTTTAATTATAGTAGAATATAAAGAAAACCCAAAAATTATGAGAAGACCAATTAAGAACACACACACAATCCTAAGCTAGATAGATACTCGACTCCAATCCTAGCTCTCAGTGGATTCGATCCCAACCCAAAATCGGGTAAAAGATATTGCGACCCTCTCTTGCTACTTTTTAGTAGTGAGGAGTTGAAAGTGATAAAATTTTGGCATCGTTGCCGGGGAGCTAACGGTTTTGGCTATCTATTTAGTTAGTTTTGTGTGTTGTTCTTCTTTCCTTCTTTGTTACTAATTTGTGTGTGTTAATACTACAGGTACCAAAATGGCTTTAAATGCAAATGACCCTCTTGGAAATGTGCTTGCGGGGGAGGAGGTTGAGGATATTGGAGACAATGAGGTGCCTCTTGTACCTCCCGGACCACGACGAGGCCGCCAAGCCAATGCTAATGACAACGTTCGAGACCTTCCTCCGCCACCTCCAAGAGCGGTTCCTCGGGTGCTACCGAACCAAGGCTATGCAAGTGCTATTGTCCCTCCCAGAATCTGGGCGAGCAATTTTCAGATAACCAATGTGATGTTGACTTTACTTGAGTAGCATGGGTATTTCACGGGCGCTGCGGATCAAAATGCCTACAAATATCTAAAAGGGTTCGTGAATACATGTTGGGGTAGCAAGCAGACGAATGTGTCCGAAGATGCTCATAGGTTGAGACTTTTCCCCTTCTCACTTCGGGGAAAGGCATTGGATTGGCTAGAGAGACTCCCCAACCATTCCATCACAACTTGGGATGAGTTGGCGGATAAGTTTGTTGCTATATTTTTCTCACCCGGGCATATGGCGACACTTCGAGATGAGATATTTGCTTTCAAACAAGAACCCACGGAACCTTTGCATGAGATTTGGGAGCGGTTTAGAACAATGGTGAAGGAATGCCCAAATAACGATATGATCGAGGCGATGATTCAACAAACCTTCTATCGGGGCATCAATACTACAAATCAATGCATAGTCAATCAATTGGCTGGGGGTAATTTCATGAAGTTGACTTATGACGAAGCTTGAGAGATTCTTGATGAGATGGCGGATACATCCTCCGCATGGCAAAGTAGGGCCAATGTTCCTCAAGGTGACCCTACGGTTATTCATTTTCATAAGGAACTACATGACCATGGACAGGCTATAGCGGAGTTGACAACTTTTATGAACAAATTTGCAAAGGCACAGTTGCAACAAGTCCAAAATCCTCGCCAAGTGAATGCCATGGAGGATGTGAGTATGCTTACCAACAAGAGAAGGCAAAGAAGGCAACAAAAATAAGGGAATTCCGAGCAATTTGATGATGAGTGTGATGGGTTTCAGAATGATGGCTATGATGAGCAAAATGAAGAGGTACAATATGTTAACAACTATCAAGGCAATAGAGGCAACTCTTCCAACCAACAACGATGGCGACCCCAGGGAAATTGGGGCAATCAACAACAAAATAATGGTAATTGGGGGAACAATAATCAAAACAACAACTGGGGCAGTCAGAAAAACAATCAAGGTAACCAAGGGCATTGGAATGGTAATTACAACAATTGGAACAACAATGGTCAAGGCAGGTGGAACAACAATGGAAACTAAGGAAACCGGGGGCAAGGCTTTTAAAGGCCCCCAATGTACCAACAATCGAACAATCCACCCCCTTTCCCTTCTCAAAGTCCTAGTTCTTCGGGTAATGAAATGGGTAGAATTGAAATGATGTTCAAACAAATGATGAAAAAGAATGCGGATTCTGATGCACAATTGGCTTCTCACAATACTTCAATTAGGAATTTGGAGGTGCAAATAGGCCAAATCTCCCAATCGTTGAATACTCGCGCGAAGGGTGCTCTACCAAGTGATACGGTAGTGAACCCAAAAGGTGGGAACAATCATGTCATGGCGGTTACAACACGAAGTGGGAGAGGCGGTGAAGTGAATGCCTCAAAACAAAAGCAAGTTGTTGATGATGATGTTGAGTTGCAAGAAGATGTGGTTCCTTTGGTAGTTGAAGATGTGGTTGATGACAAGGTGAACAATGAAGTGAGGATTGACATTAATGAAACCGAGTTGGAAACTCAAGAGGCTGTGAACCCGTCTAGGGAGCACGTAATTGACATGCCGGAGCCGATTGTGTCAAAAGCCAAGGCACCTTTGCCTAGGCCACCTCCCCCTATCCTCAGAGGCTAGCCAAGCAGAAAAGTCATAATCAATTCAAAAAGTTCATCGACATGATGAAGAGCTTATCCATGAACGTACCTCTGGTGGAGGCTTTGGAGCAAATGCCTAGTTATGATAAATTCATGAAGGATTTGGTTACAAAAAAAAAGATCAATGGACTGTGAAACTATCAAGATGACCCACCATGTAAGTGCCATAGTACATTCAATGGCCCCGAAATTAGAGGATCCTGGTTCTTTCACTATCCCCTGCAATATTGGTAGTGCAGACTTTGCCAAAGCTTTATATGATCTTGGAGCGAGTATCAATTTAATGCCCTTCTCAGTTTTCAAGACTCTTGGTATGGGCCACCAAGGCCAACTTCCATGAGATTACAGATGGCAGATAGATCAATGAAGCATCCTTTGGGTATAGTTGATGATGTGCTTGTCCGGGTGGACAAATTTATCTTGCCAACGGACTTTGTGATTCTGGATTGTGAGGTGAACTATGATGTCCCATTTAGTCTAGGGAGACCTTTCCTTGCAACGGGGAATGCATTGGTTGATGTTGAAGCGGGTGAACTAACTTTCAGCGTGGGGGATGAGAAGGTCTTCTTCCATGTTTGCAAATCCATGAAGCAACCCAATAGCACCGAGGTGTGCTCATTTGTGGACATTGTCACTGCTGTGATCGTGGATGACACAAGTTCTATGATTAACGTGGAGGATCCCATTGAGGCCGTGCTATTAAATCTTGATGTCAATGATGATGCAAGCAGAGTGGAGTATGTCAATGCTCTACATGGGATGGGCTCTTGTTCCTATGAGCCGAGAAAATTGTCTTCGGATCTTGTAAATCGGAAAACTCCACCAACCAAACCATCAATTGAGGAGCCACCAGTGTTGGAGTTGAAGCCACTTCCTCCACACCTCAGGTATGAATTCTTGGGCTCTAATTCAACTTTACCGGTTATTCTTTCTTCTTGCCTTACTAACATGCAGGTTGAGGCCACTTTGGCGTTGCTTCAAAGGCGAAAAAGGGCAATTGGATTGACTCTGGCAGATATTCGGGGAATAAGCCCCGCATTTTGCATGCACAATATTATCTTGGAAGATGATGCAAGGCCTTCCTTAGAACATCAAAGGAGGCTCAATGAAGCAATGCAAGAAGTGGTGAAGAAAGAAGTGATCAAGTGGCTAGATGCAGGTGTGGTGTATCCGATCTCCAATAGCTCATGGAATTCTCCGGTACAATATGTGCCAAAGAAAGGTGGGACGACTATGGTGACAAATGACAACAATGAACTTATTCCCACTCGGATGGTTACCGGATGGCGGGTATGCATGGACTACCGGAAGCTAAACAAGGTGACCCGGAAGGATCATTTCCCTTTGCCATTCCTTGACCAAATGCTTGATCGCCTTGCGGGGCGAGCCTTTTATTGTTTTTTGGATGGATATTCGGGTTATAACCAAATCTTAATTGCTCCGGAGGATCAAGAGAAGACCACATTCACCTGCCCATATGGTACATTTGCTTTTTCTCGGATGTCGTTCGGGTTGTGCAATGCTCCAGCGACTTTCCAACGATGCATGATGGCTATTTTCATCGACATGGTGGAAGACATTTTGGAGGTCTTTATGGATGATTTTAGTGTGGTTGGTGATTCATTTGAAAAGTGTTTGGAAAATTTGGATAAAGTCTTGGCCCGATGTGAAGACACAAATCTCGTTCTCAATTGGGAAAAATGTCACTTCATAGTTGAAGAGGGCATAGTGTTCGGTCACAAAATTTCTAAGCATGGGATTGAAGTAGATAAAGCCAAGATTAAGGTGATTTCAAGGCTTCCTCCCCCCATTTCTGTCAAAGGGGTGAGAAGTTTCCTTGGGCATGCGGGGTTCTACCGGCGGTTTATCAAGGATTTTTCAAAGGTTGTGAATCCTCTTTGCAAGTTTCTAGAGAAAGATGCTAAGTTTGTGTTTGACAAGAAATGCATGGAGGCCTTTGAACTTCTTAAGCATAAGTTGACAACCACCCCGATCATTACCACACTCAATTGGAGCTTGCCTTTCGAGCTCATATGTGATGCACGTGATGTTGCGGTTGGGGCAGTTTTAGGTCAAAGAGTGAACAAAATGTTTCATCCTGTGTACTATGTGAGCAAGACTATGAATGAAGCTCAACGGAACTACACGGTGACGGAGAAGGAATTGTTGGCTATTGTGTTCGCTATGGAAAAATTTTGGCCATATCTTATGGGGGCCAAAGTCATAGTGCACACCGACCATGCCGCCCTTAGGTATTTGATGACCAAGAAAGATTCCAAGGCAAGGTTGATGCGATGGGTGTTACTTCTCCAAGAGTTTGATTTTGAAATAGTGGACCAGAAAGGTAGAGAGAACCAAGTTGCGGATCATTTGTCCCGCTTGGAGGAGGTAGGAAGTCCGTGTGATGGCTTGGAGATCAATGATACATTCCCGATGAGCAACTACTTTCTGTGTCAGCGTGTGATATGCCATGGTTTGTGGATATTGCTAATTTCCTTGTGATTGGCATCATCCCGTGTTAGCTCTCTTCTAACCAAAGGAAGAAGCTCAAACGGGATAGTCTGGACTTCTATTGGGATGAGCCATACTTGTTCAAGATTTGCACGGATGGTGTGATTCGAAGGTGTGTCCCGGAGGAAGAGCAAGTGAGTATTTTGGAGGCTTGTCATTCCTCCCCCTATTGTGGCCTCATGGAGGGGCAAGGACGGCTTCGAAAGTTCTGAGTTGTGGTTTTTATTGGCCAACCTCGTTCAAAGATGCAAGTGATCTGGTGAAAAGATGTGATCAATGTCAATGAGCGGGCGGGATTTCCAAGAAAGATGAGATGCCTCTAAACACCATTCTTGAAGTTGATGTCTTTGATGTATGGGGTATCGATTTTATGGGCCCTTTCGTAAGCTCGTGTGAAACACCTACATTCTTGTAGCGGTTGATTATGTCTCAAAATGGGTCGAGGCCGTGGCCTTGCCCAACATTGAAGCTAGGAGTGTGGTGGCATTTCTGTAGAAGAGTATTTTCACAAGGTTTGGTACACCTCGGGCAATTATTAGTGATGGAGGATCGTATTTTTTCAATAGAGCTTTTGATGCCTTGCTTTCCAAGTATGGTGGCAACCACAAAGTGTCTACGCCTTATCATCCTCAAGCAAGTGGCCAGGTGGAAGTGTCTAACAGGGAGATCAAGAGCATTTTGTCCAAGACCGTCAATGCCAATAGGAGCGATTGGTCTAAAAAGTTAGACGATGCTCTATGGGCTTACCGGACCGCTTACAAGACTCCAATTGGTGTGTTACCATACCGGTTGGTGTTTGGGAAAGCATGTCATCTACCGGTGGAGTTGGAGCATAAGGCTATGTGGGCCTTGAGGAAGCTTAATGTTGAGTGGGATGTTGTGGTCAATCTTCGTGTTGAACAACTCAATGAACTTGATGAATTCCGGTTGCATACTCTAGTTCGTCCTTGTATAAGGACAAGATGAAGTACCTTCATGATATATATGCTCGTGGAAACGAGTTCAAAGTTGGTGATTTGGTTCTCTTATTCAATTCTCGATTAAGGTTGTTCCCGGGAAAGCGGAAATCCAAGTGGAGTGGGCCATTTGAAGTTGTGTGTGTGACTCCGTTTGGTGCTCTAGATTTGAAGAACAAAAGTGGTGAAGTCATTAGAGTGAATGGGCACCCGCGTCTGTGGTGGCTATTGTTCATTTCAAATGATGTAATGGTAACCCGCGTCGTGCCGCGACGTTAAATCAGGCACTTCTTGGGAGGCAACCCATGTGTTTTTTTTTTTGTTTTCTTTGATTTTCTTTGTAAAATAGGATTGATTTCTGGGCTAACAGGTTGTGAGATGTTGCAGGATTGAGTTGATGTAGTGCAGGACGTAATTGAAAAATTGCACAGTCTCTGAAGTTTCCAGTACGGCTGCACTACACTTTGTGCGGTGCGCACTGGCAAAAGGGTGACAAAACTGCTCTCTGATGTTTGCCACTGCGGCCGCGGTTGATTTGGTGCGGTCCGCGGTGGACCACCGCGATCGCGGTCCATTGTATGCGAACCGCGGTGGGTTACTAAGTTGGAACTGATCATGATAGACTAGTGAGGACCGCTATCCATTTTGTGCGGCCGCACTGGTAAGTGAGAATGGGCCCCAGGGGTTTCTCTACAAATAGACCCCAAGGGCATCCTTTTACCCTTTTCGAACCCTAAACTCTCAGAGCCCCCTCATCTCATTATCTGGTAACATTTCACTCAATTCATCTTTGTGTAATTGTGTTATTTCATTTTACTTTCATATTCCTTAACTGGTAGTTCTTCTTCTCCCCATATTTCTCTAATTGTTAGATTAGGTTAGTTTAAATGGCAATTTTTGTGGACTTGGTGAGTATAATGGACTGGGTAATTGAGTAGGGACCCTAACTAGGTAAAAATTTGAACTAATTAGCTAAATCACGAATCCTAACTCAGTGCCATGTCTGGACACGTACCGTGGACCGCGGTCATTTCTATGCGGTCCCCGGTGCCATCTTGTGTCCAAGTGACTTTTGCCCAGTGCGGCCGCACTATATTTTGTGTGGTCCACACTGGCCCAGTGTGGCCGCGGTTGGTTTTGTGCGGACCGCACTGGTGGGATTCAGAGAGTTTGTTTTTGGAACTCTATACCTGTGCGGACCGCGATCATTCTTGTGCGGTCGGCGGTGGCCTCAGTGCGGCCGCACTACCATTTTGTGCGGTCCGCACTAGGCAACTTCTGCAACACTCTGTTTCTTTTACAATTTGTTCTGCTGGAATAACTTGAACTCCTGGATTGATACTAACAAATACATTGAATGATGTTTGCAGACAATGGTGAGAAAAGGCTCAAAACAACCGGGAAAAGGAGAACCCTCCCGGGGAGGGAAGAAGAAGATGGTAAAACTCACTCCCCAAGCTCGTGGAGAACATAAAAAAGACCAGAAAGATAATCAAAGCTGTAGACAGAGCTGCTTCACATTCCTTGGGGAGTGAGTATCAACCGTCAAGGGACATTTCTTCAGACTTCGTGCCAGAGTATGTTGAAGACTGGCCAGAGAGATTTAGACTAAGAGATACCCCTCCACCAACAACTACTGCCCAAGCACCAGAGCATGTTCCCACTGAGTCGTCTGAGGGCTCAGCAGCCGGCAGTGGTGATTACTCCACCTCTCCCACAGCTTCATTATCTGGGGAGGGTGCAGACGGAGGTGAGGAGGAGGTACAAGGGGATGAGGAGATAGCTGAAGGTGGTGAGCCTCAGGTTGGAGGAATTGCCCGAACTAGAAAGCTGATGTTTGGGAGGATAGGTTTGTGAGCCAGATGGCGTACCACAAGTTTAGGGAGTGGTGGCCGGTGAGAAAGTTGATACCGGAGCGAAGTTTCATTGACAGAGATTTATTACTGTCACAACCCCAATTCACCCTCCATGAACATGTCGTGATGGCACCTAGTCCCTACAACTAGGTAAGCCTAACAATGCGGAAATAACAACCTAACTTGCGAAATGGTTAAAGAAAGCTAGACATATTAAAATAATAACTGCATATAAGGCCGCTCGGCCTATACAACTCAAAAGAAATGCGGAAGTCTACAACTCAATCCCAAAACCCGGAAACTCACGGGAACCACAGGCTAACAGAGATATAGTACGCTGCTCTAACTCCGGAATATCTAAACAACTGAGAGAAAAGGAATAAACTATGTACTAAAGCTGGAACAGAATAGAGACTCCTGGTCTGCGGACGCAGCAGACATACCTCGAAGTCTCCGTGTATCTCCTCGCCTCAAGGATAGTACGCCTAAGTGGAGGTACCTGGATCTGCACATGAAAAAAACATGCGCAGGGAGGGCATGAGTACACCACAGCGGTACTGAGTAACTGCCAAGCCTAACCTCGATTGGGTAGTGACGAGGAAAGGTCAGAGCCCTACTGAGGTAAAACACAATATATAATAGGTTAAGGGAAAACAGTATAGATAAAGTGTACAGCAAGAATATAAATAGAATAAATAAGGGAAACAGTAATAGGAAGCAGAAACAAAACAATATAAGGAATACTTCTCACAACAGGAAGTTATAGCCGGAGATCTCTTGGTATCCCGAGGATCTCTTGGTATCCTCATCATATACACTAGGGATCTCTTGGTATCCTCAAATCTTACATTTACATGTGCCGGGGATCTCTTGGTATCCCGAGGATCTCTTGGTATCCTCAAAACTTACATTTACACGTGCCGGGGATCTCTTGGTATCCCGAGGATCTCTTGGTATCCTCAAATCTTACATTTACATGTGCCGGGGATCTCTTGGTATCCCGAGGATCTCTTGGTATCCTCAAATCATACATTTACATGTGCCAGTGATCTCTTGGTATCCCGCACCTCAATCCAGAACACAACAAGTACAGGGGGATCTCCCGGGATGCAGTCCCGTAGTCCCAATTTAAAACACACAATAACAGCCCAACATATTAGGATAAATGCTAAACTCAGAACAAGTAATAGAAATCCTAGCCTAACATGCTCCACAGAATACAACAAGACAGTTTAAGCACTTAAGCAAGTAAGTCAACTAAACATGCTACATGCTTCTCTAAACTAGCATAGGACAAACTTACAATTTAAAATAAACAGGTAAGCAAGAAAAACTCAATTTAAATACTTCAAGTGAAAAAGGATTTCCAACAATTAGCTCAAGTACACGCTCGCCACCTCACGTACGAGGCTTTCAAATATCAAATATCACGTCCTAAGGGGAAGAGGTCCCCCACACAAAGTTAGACAAGCCACTTACCTCGAACCGGCTCAAAATCAACTAGAAATCACGCCTTTGCCACGAGTATCGGACTCCAAAATGGCCCAAATCCATTCAATTCAATTACACATTGTAAACAACATCGCAAACAACTGGTTTTGCTATTTAATTCAAAGGTACAACGTGAAATTAGGTGAAATGACCAAAATGCCCTTCAGGCCAATGTCTCGGAATCAAATAATTTCACATTTCTAGAACCCTCGTACTCTCACGAGTCTAACCATATAAAAATCTCCCAAATCGAAGGTCAAACACCCACTCAAAAACGCAATAGCTTAGTCTATGAAGTTTCACCCAATTTTCAAGTTTTTGATCCCAAATTCGAATTTTAATGATGGATTTAACTACAAAATGATGAAATTTAACTAGATGTGATTGAAGAAACGTTACCCAATAGTCTTCTCTTCAAAACACTCTGAAAATCGCCCTTCCCCGAGCTCAATTTGATTTTTCTAACTTATGAAATCTAACCCTCGGAATTTCTATATCTGCACAGGCATTTCCGCTTCTGCGGACAAGGGACCGCATCTGCGGTCCCGCTGATGCAGAACAAATGCCGCTTGTGCGGCTATTAACTAAAATCCCGGTGTTCCGCTTCTGCGGTCTTAAACCGCACCTGCGGTGGCCGCTTCTGCGAAATACTTACCGCTTCTGCGGTTTCTCACAAATGACCCAGGGCCGCATTTGCGATAGAAGTCTCGCAGGTGCCTAACCGCATCTGCGGTTAATCTTCCGCACTTGCGGAAAGCTAAGGGAGCCCAAATTCCGCTCCTGCGATGGGATGGCCGCTTATGCAGCTCCGCTTCTGCGGTTCCCAAGCTGCAGAAGCGAAAATACCAGAAGAGAAGAATTAGCTGCTGCAACACTTCAAAATTTTCTTCGTTAACCGCCCGAAATCATCCCGAGGCCCCCGGGACCTCAACCAAATACACACACAACCTCAAAAATATCCTACGGACTTATCTGTGCGATCAAATCGCCAAAATAACATCATAAACGTCGAATCAAGCCTCAAAACTCATGATTTCTTCCAATTTCTTCATAGAATATCAAATTTCCATTTTAAGTCCGAAACACGTCAAACGACGTCCGTTTTCAACCAAACTTTACAGAAAGCGCATAAACCATATATGAGACTTGTACCGGGCGCCGGGACCAAAATACGGGCCCGATACCATAGTCTTTTAATCAAATTCCATTTCCAATTTCCCTAGTTAATTCCAGAAAACAATTTCACACAAAAATTCATTTCTCGGACTTGGGACCTCGGAATTCGATTCCGTGCATACGCCCAAGTCCCATATTTTCCTACGGACCCTCCAGGACCGTCAAATCACGGGTCCGGGTCTGTTTACCCAAAATGTTGACCGAAGTCAAATTATTCAATTTAAAAAAAAATTAGCATTTTTCTCACAGAATTAATAATTAAGCTTTCTGGCTACGCGCCCGGACTGCGCGCGCAAATCGAGGCAACCCTAGATGAGGTTTTTAAGGCCTCGGAAGTACAGATGAGGTTTTCAAGGCCTCGTCACATCCTCCACTACTAAAACAATTGTTCGTCCTCGAACGGACAAAAGAAAGAAGTACCTGAGTCGGGAAAAAGATGAAGATAACGGCTCCGTATATCAGACTCGGAATCCCAAACGAACATCGGTATCACTGAAATGCACTTCAACCAAAACTTATGAAATTTCTTCCAACTTTAAGCTTCCGAAATGATAATTCTCTCCCCAAATCAACTCTAAACTTCCCGAAACTTAATTCCGACCACGCGTACAAGTCAAAATACTTGAAAAGAAGCTATTCATGGCCTCAGACTGCTGAACAATGCGCTGGAGCTCAAAACGACTGGTCGGGTCGTTACATCCTCTCCCACTTAAACATATGTTCGTCCTCGAACGTGCTGAGAACTACAGTGAAGTAGTCTGGACTCACTGTTTAACTTCTCATGCACCTTCCCGTGCTACTACCACTCAGTTGAGCACATCAGCTCGATCAATCCTGAACATATTCCTTTTTATTCAAGCAAATAAGCCTTAGAGCACGATTCCAACATCCGGAATTCTATGCCCGACCTGTTTCCGACATAAGATCACCACATCAATCGCTACACGTGTGACGACCCGACCTGTCGTCTCATGAGAACCGCTCCGTTTCCCCCATTTCCTGCTTTGTTATGCTTCATTATCAGTGTTTTATGTGAACGAGTTGAATTGGGTTAATTTTTGGAAGGAAATGAGACACTTAGTCTCTTTAAGGAAGGCTTATTTGGAAAAGTCAAGCGGATGTTGACCTATGAGTTAGAGGGCTCGGATGTGGATTCCGATGATTCGCTTAGCTTCGGGGATGATTTCTGACTTAGGAGTGTGATCGAAAGTGATTTTGGAGGTCCGGTGTAGAATTAGGCTTGAATTGGCGAAGTTAGTATTTTGGCGAATTCCGGTTGATAGGTGAGATTTTGATTCGAGGGTCGGAATGGAATTTCGAGAGTTTCTGTAGCTTCATTAGGTGATTTGGGATGTGTGTGCAAAATTCCAGGTTATTCGGAGGTGATTTGGTTGGGTTTTATATCAAATGCGTGTTTCGGAAGTTTTAGAAGAACTTAGGCTTGAATCCGATGTAAATTTGGTTTTTTGATGTTAGTTTTGTTGTTTTGAGAGTGCAACTAAGTTTGAATGATCATATATGACGTGTTAGTATGTTCGTATGCGGTCCCGAGGAGTTCGGGTGAGTTTCGGATAGGTTTGGAGTGCGTTGTGCTCGTTTTTCTTATGCTTCGACGTCGTTTCTTCAAGCATAAATGATATCATATTGAAAAAATGAGCTCCGACTACTGTTTTGAATGAAGCATTATATCCGTATTGTAATTACGGACCCGTAGCAAAAAGAATCGTCAAATTTGGACATCGTATGAGGATTTTATGGCCATTTTACCAAGGTTGCCCATATTTTCAGGTTAATGACGAAATTGCCCCTGACGGCGTATTAAAAACCTGCACTATTTGCAAATCATAAAACCTACATATCTCCTTCGTTATAAGGTCAAATTGAGTGATTCAAAAGCCTAAATTCATTAGAATTTCACAAGGAATCCATTGGGAGCAGTAAAACGCGTGAACAGTATACCTATAGTGAGCAGGTCGAGTTTTGTTCCAATTTTTGAACGGGAAGAAGCTTCTGAGGCAATTTTTAAGAGAGAAAATCAGTGGGTATCACAAAGGTAGGTGATTTGATTATTAAAACTCGTTTATGGGTGATTATAGACCATAATCCCAGCCTTTATTTCATGAAAAGCAGTAGAAAAATAGGATTTTGGGGCCTGAGATTATGAGACCTTTAGGGGTCGATTTGAGGGGTCAAATGGACTCCGATTTTGGTGTTCTTTATATGTACGGAATCGGGAGAAGATGAAGAACACTTTTTTGTAATAATTTCTAAGTTTCGAGAAGTGGGCCCGGGGCTCGGGTTTTGTCATTTTCGGGATTATTGATGTTTTTCGATTATTTTCGATTGGGTATTGATGCTATAGCATAATGTGACGTATTCGTTGTGGTTTTGGTCAGATTCGACGCGCGAGGAGGTCGATTTGAGAGGCAAGGGCATAGCGAGCTAGGATTTTGGCCGGCTTGAGGTTAGTAATAGATGTAAATGCTGTGTTGAGGGTTTGAAACCCCGAATTTGCACATTGTAGTGCTATGTTGAGGTGACTTGCACGCCGGATAACGGGCGTGGGGTAGAGCACCGTCGGGGATCGTGACTTGGTCCGTCCCGCTTAATAAAATTACTACCTAATTGATTGAAGCTTAGTGAGATCCTTATAAAAATGGATTAATTGTCATAATTTGGCCTCGTGCCAACTGATTGAATCCTTCAGGGATTGTTTTTACTGGTTTCTTACCATATTTTCAGACAATTGAACTCAGTCCTAGTATTTAGTACTGTTTTGCAAACTCAGCCACTTTTTCTCAAAACTTGGAACTTAAATAATATTTCTAATGAAGTTTGGGCTGAATATTTCTATATTATTGTGCCCGAGGGGCTTATATGATTCTGGACTGAGTATGGGATCGGGCTGCGCGCCGCAGCAGTATTATATTGATATTGATATGAGGCTTAGGGCCTAATGGATGCCACGAGATGGCTTGATATTGCGCTTGGGCCGTAAGGGGCCCCTCCCGGAGTCTGCACACCCCCAGTGAGCGCCGTCGACGATAAATAAATGGAGCGGGCTGCACGCCGCAGCGGGTACTAGAGAGTACCGTACTATTTGTTGCATGTCTTAATTGATTGTCATTCATTTACTTATCTGTTGCAGCATCATTGTTTTCATTGGTTTATTGAGTTGACATTATCTGGATTAAACTGCTGTAATTATAGCTTACATTGTGCCTATCCAGGATTTCTTACTCTCAACCCTTATTTATGTTTATTACTCTCTGGGTTGGAAGTACTCACATTACTCCCTGCACCTTGTGTGCAGATCTATGTGCACCCACTGAGGCTGAGTGAGGATTTCTCTGCCGAGCATCATATCTGGGAGCATCAAGGTAGCTGCATGACGTCCGCAGTCCTGATCTTCCCATCTAACCTATTTGCTTTATTTCCGCATTTCTTTAGAGCAATATGTAGTAGGTTGACACCCGTGTATTAGAGGCTCAGACTTGTGACACCGGATTCTTCGGGCTGTGTAGTAGTATTTCTACTTGGGTTTTCCGCATGTTTTAATTATATTTCAGAGTTTCAGTATTATGACTTAGTAATTATTTGTGTTAATTGAATCATGAACTGTATAAAAAGGGTTAAGGTTGTTGAATTGGTCGGGCTTGCCTAGCAGTGTGTTGGGCGCCATCACGACCGGGGTTGGGGTCGTGACAAGTTGGTATCAGAGCCTAGGTTACTTGGTCTCGCGAGTCATGAGCCGGTTTAGTAGAGTCTCGTGGATCGGTACGGAGACGTCTGTACTTATCCTCGAGAGGCTGCAGAACCTTTAGGAAAACTTCACATTCTTGAATTCTTATCGTGCGTCCTTGATTCAGCTTGAAAAGAAACTCTTGAAATTCCTTCCACGTGTTCGTACGCGCGCATGAGCGCTCAGTATCAGATGTGCCTTGATGGCTTGTGATTCCCCGATCGAGGGGCGAGATGTAATCTCTGTGAGTTTATGTTGGGCCAGTCTAGAGGACTTGAGGCCGGATCTTTTCCTATGGCTTGAGCACCGAGGTGCTGATTGTGTGAGCAAGTGTTTCGAACTTATATGTTCGGCATTGCCCCTATTAGTGGGAGTGACGGCTGGTTAGCTACGTGGTGAGTATGTTAGTGCTGCAAGGTGCATCTATGTGACTTGGAGGTGATGAGGAAGGCCTACTGGATGATAGAAGAACTATTAGGTGTTTGAATTCCATTGCGATTCGAGGTATAGCCTGAGTTATGGGCGCGTGAAGAATCTTTTCATGTTTCCAGTTGAGAGTGAAGTAAAAATTTTATGTTGCGGTATGAGTTCAGACTCAGGAAGACTAAGCGACTGCGTACAGTTTAGGACGGTGGAAGGTATACAGAAATGGTAGTTGGAGGCAAAGCAGGTGGGTCATCTCCTGCGGAGTGTTCTAAAGTTGTGTGATCCTTATGTTATCTATTAGAAGATCTCATTTACAAGTGAAGAAAATGTGTTGACATCTAAATTGGATCGCCTAGAGAGTGGGCTTAACTGTTGTGTGAGTGAATGCGAGATTTGCAGAAGAGTTAAAAAAAAATTCTAGATGATTTGTGTTTCCACAAGCTTATGAAGGATTGAGTTTAATCTCACTATGGTATTAAGGCAGCAATGGAGTATGTGCGTTATGAGTTGTTGGGAGTGTTTTGATCTATGGCTTCGAGCCAAGTTGGGGAGTTTGCTATTGATTAGCTAATTGTACGGTTATGTGCTATGTTGGTTCCGGTTTGAGGCATGCTGGCGAATCAGTTCTGGTTGCGGAAATTGAGCCGAGGATGGCACGAGTGAAGCAAAATTTTGACAAAGGTTATATGGTGCTTCGTAGATGTGTGAGAATCACAGGATGTCTTAAGCTGTTGTTGGTAAAGAATGCTCGGTGCATGGAGCAGGAAGATGTTTGTTTGTATTGGGATGAGGTCATATCCTGCGGTGTCAGAGTGCTAATGAGGCACGGGTGGTTATGTTCGTTTGATCAGGTGAATTGCAGTTTGAATAAGAAGTAAATGACTCTCGAGAATGATTTTAATGTGTTCAAGATTCTACATGTAACAATCAGGTGTCTTAAGGTTGTGTATGTGGTTAGAGACTGTGTTTTCATTGGAAAAGGTCAAGACTTGTGGTATTTTATGTTAATTATGGGATTCTATGTATCAGTATCTGGAAAGTAAAGGTAACGGATTTAGATTCGCAGGAAGTTCTTCAGAGTAAAGTATTTTGGAATGTGGTGTTTCTGGGAATATTTGAGAGAGGATTCAGTGGCTTATGGGTCTTAGACAGTGTGGTCTTGTGCTTGGGTCTCGTGTAGTGAGCCTGGGTTGAGGAACTGTGGTGCTACAGCAAGGGGGAATATCAAGTTGATGATGAATCAGAAGGGAAATTAGATAGATGGAATAGCTTGATAGTAGACCGAATCGGTATGGTAAGGATATGATTAATTCTTCGTATGTGTTCGAGGTAATGAGCCCTTACAAGTATTTTGCAGCAATGCTCTTGGGTTTTGATGGCTTTCTTAGCTTGGTCGAGTTAGAAGGATTCCGTCCTGGCAGTTTAATTTATGCAGACGGAATTGAGAGAGTTCTTGTTGATTTCTACCATGGTTGAAGAGGTGCATTTTCTACGAATGTGAGAGACATGGAATGTGTAATGATTTTTCTTCTAGATGGGATCAATGGAAGTTCTTGACTAATTGAGTGCGTAGATGTCTGTGGCTCGAAAGGGAGATAAAAGTTTTCCTGCTATCCTTGGATGGTATGGTATATGCGGTATGTTGTGGAGGATCGAGATTTGCGTGTACGAGGTTTCAGTTCAGTTCTGAAAAGAAGTTCATAAAACTCTTAGGCAACGGGTAGCCTTAGATAATCAAGGAAATGGTGCTGCTAATTGGAAGCAATTTGACGAGAGTATATGTCTCAGACAAAAGGTAATGTGATTAAACTGATGATACTTCGGTAGTATTGCAGCATTTTCTTGTTTGACCAACTGGTGGTATTCGGGTTTGCTTGGTGGCACAGGAAATTTTAAAGTATCTATCGTGGAGTGATGGGGTATATAAGGTGTGGTATGCTTTCGGACGGCAAAAATTGGGATCAGGTATGATGATTCGTGTGCTATATGGAGTTGGAGACTGAGAGTTCTCATGTACAGGCTATGTCGTGGTTGTGGATCGTATGTATTCGGCACCGTTTAGCGGCAATCGGGATTTGGAGGCTCGAGTTGATCTTTGTTTGCTGGTATGTTAGATTTTGGATGTGATGTTGAAATTCAGATTGGTTATCTTAGTGTTAGGTGATGCTGAACTATTGCGCTGCGGGCTATGTCGGAAATGCCACGGGTTGAGTGGCGAGGTGCATTGGATTATGTTCTTGCAGAGTGGTTTATATTTCAAAGACCCAGTGGACGGCTGGGAAGGATTGCTTTTCTTAATTGGGCCTTCGTGATGGAATTCAGTGCAGAGGTTCCTACCATTGGTTCCGTTCCGGTGTTAAGGGACTTTTTGGATGCGTTTCTTGTGGCCGGGCATGTCGCCGGGCGAGGTTGTGGATTTTGATATTGATTTGGTGTCCGGCACCGTATCGTACGGCTCCGGCAGGAGTTATAGTAGTGGAAGGAGCAGCTTCAAGCTTTCTTGGTAATGAGTTCGTTGGTAGGCCGATGTGGATACGTGTTTAGCTTGAGTTGGCTTGGTTGTCCCCGAATTGTATTGTTGAGGGATAGGTTGATTTGATCGTTATTGAGCTTGTTAGTGATCTGAGGAGAGCTATGAGTTGCTTTTCGGTGTTGTGAGACGTTATGATTTGTTGGTTATGGGCACATGTGGTGCGGTTCTATTGGGGATTCATAGTGAGAGTCGAGCGGGAAGAGTAATTGGGTGTTCCTGGGTAAATGGAGTATTGGTTATGACCTATCGGGTTGCGTGGCGTATGGTGTTTGTTTCACCATGGGTGTAATGAATTTCTTTGGTTCCAGACATCAAATTGAGCGTGGCTGTCGATTTTGAGCATAGTGACTTGAGGTGTTTAATGTGTAACAGTGTTTGAATAGGATCGCGCATTGTAGCGAGGCCACGTGGAGATATGACCTTTAGAGGTAGATTCAGGTGTTCTATTTCTATGATGTGAGACGGGGTCTCAGCCTTGTGTTGTGATGGTACTGATGAGCTTGAGGTACAGCTCTTTCGTTTGAGTCATTTTTCATGATTTGAGTATGTTCAGACCTTTTCTTATTGGTGCGCGTATTGTGCAAGTTGTGGCTTAGGCCTGTATTGAGGTGTCATATCACCAGAGTGGTGTGTTGGATTCGAGGTGATCGTTGGGGTCACTAATGAATACGAACGGATTTGATTTCAGCTTGTTGGAAGGATAATATCGAGTTTCGGCTCGGAATCTGCTGTGGTATTAGTCAAAAGGGAAGTGGCTTGATGAATGGTTGATCTAAGAAATGGTTACGGTTTTATTGCGTGTTTCATTTATCGTTGGCAGTATATGAATGTGTTGGAATAAGACCTTAGTTGATAAGAGGTTTTCTACCGGTATTCTGGTGTTGTGGGCAACTGCTGTGAATAGAAGTTATCGTTTCAAGTGTTTGGGTTATGTAGCATATCATATGATTGCACCTGAGGTTGCAGGTATGTGTTATTACAACTGGTTCGGGCTTATTCTGAGTATAGATGTGAGGTTCTGATCTTGTGTATGATTTCGGAAAGTGCAATATAGTTCTATGGTTTATGGACTAGATGGATTGTGAAATTTCAGCTATGTTGTGTTATCAGACCTATGCGAGATAGGGTGACGTGGGATCACCCCCGGGTATATGCATGGTAAGGTCATTCAGCTATTGGTTGGCTCTAGGAGAACTCTGGGTACGCTCGAGGATGAGCGTTTGTTTAAGTTAGGGAGGATGTGACGACCCGACCCGTCGTCTCATGAGAACCACTCCGTTTCCCCCATTTCCTGCTTCGTTATGCTTCATTATCAGTGTTTTGTGTGAACGAGTTGAATTGGGTTGATTTTTGGAAGGAAATGAGACACTTAGTCTCTTTAAGGAAGGCTTGTTTGGAAAAGTCAACCGGATGTTGACCTATGAGTTAGAGGGCTCGGATGTGGATTTCGACGATTCGGTTAGCTTCGTGGATGATTTGTGACTTAGGAGTGTGATCGGATGTGATTTTGGAGGTCCGGTGTAGAATTAGGCTTAAATTGACGAAGTTAGTATTTTGGCGAATTCCGGTTGATAGGTGAGATTTTGATTCGAGGATCGGAATGGAATTCCGAGAGTTGCTTTAGCTTCGTTAGGTGATTTGGGATGTGTGTGCAAAATTTCAGGTTATTCGGAGGTGATTTGGTTGGGTTTTTGATCAAATGCGTGTTTCGGAATTTTTAGAAGAACTTAGGCTTGAATCCGATGTAAATTTGGTGTTTTGATGTTAGTTTTAGTGCTTTTGAGTGCAACTAAGTTTGAATGATCGTATGTGACGTGTTAGTATGTTCGTATGCGGTCCCGAGGAGATCGGGTGAGTTTCGGATAGGTTTGGACTGCGTTGTGCTCGTTTTTCTTATGCTTCGACGTCGTTTCTTCAAGCATAAATGATATCATATTGAACAAATGAGCTCCGACTACTATTTTGAATGAAGCATTAGATCCGTATCGTAATTACGGACCCGTAGCAAAAAGAATCGTCGAATTTTGACATCGTATGAGGATTTTATGGCCATTTTACCAAGGCTGCCCATATTTTTAGGTTAATGACGAAATTGCCCCTGACAGCGTATTAAAAACCTGCACTATTTGCAAATCTTAAAACCTACATATCTCCTTCATTATAAGGTCAAATTGAGTGATTCAAAAGCCTAAATTCATTAGAATTTCACAAGAAATCCATTGTGAGCAGTAAAACGCGTGAGCAGTATACCTATAATGAGCAGGTCGAGTTTTGTTCCAATTTTTGAACGGGAAGAAGCTTCTGAGGCAATTTTTAAGAGAGAAAATCAGTGGGTATCACAGACGTAAGTGATTTGACTATTAAAACTCATTTTTGGGTGATTATAGAACATAATCCTAGCCTTTAATTCATGAATAACAGTAGAAAAATAGGATTTTCGGGCCTGAGATTATGAGACCTTTAGGGGTCGATTTGAGGGGTCAAACAGACTCCGATTTTGGTGTTCTTTATATGTATAGAATCGGGAGAAGATGAAGAACACTTTTCTGTAAAAAATTTTGAGTTTTGAGAAGTGGGCCTGGGGCTCGGGTTTTGTCAATTTCGGGATTATTGATGTTTTTCGATTATTTTCGATTGGGTATTGATGCTATAGCATAATGTGACGTATTCATTGTGGTTTTTGTCAGATTCGACGCGCGAGGAGGTAGATTTGAGAGGCAAGGGCATAGCGAGCTAGGATTTTGGCCGGCTTGAGGTTAATAATAGATGTAAATGCTGTGTTGAGGGTTTGAAACCCCGAATTTGCACATTGTAGTGCTAGGTTGAGGGGACTTGCACGGCGGATAACGGGCGTGGGGTAGAGCACCATCGGGGATCGTGACTTGGTCCGTCCCGCTTAATAAAATTACTACCTAATTGATTGAAGGTTAGTGAGATCCTTATAAAAAATGGATAAATTGTCATAATTTGGCCTCGTGCCAACTGATTGAACCCTTCGGGGATTGTTTTTACTGGTTTCTTACCATGTTTTCAGACAATTGAACTCAGTCCTAGTATTTAGTACTGTTTTGCAAACTCAGCCACTTTTTCTCAAAACTTGGAACTTAAATAATATTTCTAATGAAGTTTGGGCTGAATATTTCTATATTATTGTGCCCGAGGGGCTTATATGATTCTGGACTGAGTATGGGATTGGGCTGCGCGCCGCAGCAGTATTATATTGATATTGATATGAGGCTTAGGGCCTAATGGATGCCACGAGATGGCTTGATATTGCGCTTGGGCCGTAAGGGGCCCCTCCCGGAGTCTGCACACCCCCAGTGAGCGTCGTCGACGATAAATAAATGGAGTGGGCTGCACGCCGCAGCGGGTACTAGAGAGTATCGTACTATTTGTTGCATGTCTTAATTGATTGTCATTAATTTACTTATTTGTTGCAGCATCATTGTTTTCATTAGTTTATTGAGTTGACATTATCTGTATTAAATTGCTGTAATTATAGCTTACATTGTTCCTATCCAGGATTTCTTACTCTCAACCCTTATTTATGTTTATTACTCTCTGAGTTGGAAGTACTCACATTACTCCCTGCACCTTGTGTGCAGATCTATGTGCACCCACTGAGGCTGAGTGAGGATTTCTCTGCCGAGCATCATATCCGGGAGCATCAAGGTAGCTGCATGACGTCCGCAGTCCTGATCTTCCCATCTAACCTATTTGCTTTATTTCCGCATTTCTTTAGAGCAATATGTAGTAGGTTGACACCCATGTATTAGAGGATCAGACTTGTGACACCGGATTCTTCGGGCTGTGTAGTAGTATTTCTGCTTGGGTTTTCCGCATGTTTTAATTATATTTTAGAGTTTCAGTATTATGACTTAGTAATTATTTGTGTTAATTGAATCATGAACTGTATAAAAAGGGTTAAGGTTGTTGAATTGGTCGGGCTTGCCTAGTAGTGTGTTGGGCTCCATCACGACCGGGGTTGGGGTCGTGACAACACGTTGTACCCAAACATGGCTGCATAACTTTGCTGAATTCACACCTCGTGTCACTTTACTCACCGCGCCACAATAACATTTTCTGATCGACTTAGCCAAAATCCCACGAATCTGGTGGTCCCATTACACCCCAAGACATACACAGGTCTTACTCTAACTCTTACAATGTCGTCACGACGGAAGAGATGTGCAGAAATTCATAATCGACTGCCGAGTCAACCAATCATTGAGTCTATACTTCTGACAAGAACCATTATCTCATTCTGAACCAAATAATGATCTTTGCTCCTTAATATATTTCACGTAATCGGATTGCACTGATCCTGAATCCAACAATCTCGTCTCACCCAGTACGAACTGCTCAGGCAATAAGCCACCCCGACATGGCCAAAAGTCTCTTATGATGCCACAATGTGCCAGTAGGCTACCAATTAGAATGCGATACAAAAAGGAAAAAGAACTCTAAAAAGAAATTTCAATTACCCCGCTCGCGAATCATACATGCGACGCGGGCGCACAACTAATATGAGCTTCCTCCAGAAAATAGGAAACAGAAACACAATANGAGTTGGCTTGGTTGGCCTCGAATTGTATTGTTGAGGGATAGGTTGATTCGATCGTTATTGAGCTTGTTAGTGATCTGAGGAGAGCTATGAGTTGCTTTTCGGTGTTGTGAGACGTTATGATTTGTTGGTTATGGGCACATGTGGTGCGGTTCTATTGGGGATTCATAGTGAGAGTCGAGCGGGAAGAGTAATTGGGTGTTGCTCGGTAAATGGAGTATTGGTTATGACCTATCGGGTTGCGTGGCGTATGTTGTTTGTTTCACCATGGGTGTAATGAATTTCTTTGGTTCCAGACATCAAATTGAGCATGGCTGTCGATTTTGAGCATAGTGACTTGAGGTGTTTCATGTGTAACAGTGTTTGGATAGGATCGCGCATTGTAGCGAGGCCACGTGGAGATATGACCTTTCGGGGTAGATTCAGGTGTTCTATTTCTATGATGTGAGACGGGGTCTCAGCCTTGTGTTGTGATGGTACTGATGAGCTTGAGGTACAGCTCTTTCGTTTGAGTCATTTTTCATGATTTGAGTATGTTCAGACCGTTTCTTATTGGTGCGCGTATTGTGCAAGTTGTGGCTTAGGCCTGTATTGAGGTGTCATATCACCAGAGTGGTGTGTTGGATTCGAGGTGATCGTTGGGGTCACTAATGAATACGAACGGATTTGATTTCAGCTTGTTGGAAGGATAATATCGAGGTTCGGCTCGTAATCTGCTGTGGTATTAGTCAAAAGGGAGTGGCTTGATGAATGGTTGATCTAAGAAATGGTTACGGTTTTATTGCGTGTTTCATTTATCGTTGGCAGTATATGAATGTGTTGGAATAAGACCTTAGTTGATAAGAGGTTTTCTACCGGTATTCTGGTGTTGTGGGCAACTGCTGTGAATAGAAGTTATCGTTTCAAGTGTTTGGGTTATGTAGCATATCATATGATTGCACCTGAGGTTGCAGGTATGTGTTATTACAACTGGTTCGGGCTTATTCTGAGTATAGATGTGAGGTTCTGATCTTGTGTATGATTTCGGAAAGTGCAATATAGTTCTATGGTTTATGGACTAGATGGATTGTGAAATTTCAGCTATGTTGTGTTATCAGACCTATGCGAGATAGGGTGACGTGGGATCACCCCCGGGTATATGCATGGTAAGGTCATTCAGCTATTGGTTGGCTCTAGGAGAACTCTGGGTACGCTCGAGGATGAGCGTTTGTTTAAGTTAGGGAGGATGTGACGACCCGACCCGTCGTCTCATGAGAACCACTCCGTTTCCCCCATTTCCTGCTTCGTTATGCTTCATTATCAGTGTTTTGTGTGAACGAGTTGAATTGGGTTGATTTTTGGAAGGAAATGAGACACTTAGTCTCTTTAAGGAAGGCTTGTTTGGAAAAGTCAACCGGATGTTGACCTATGAGTTAGAGGGCTCGGATGTGGATTTCGACGATTCGGTTAGCTTCGTGGATGATTTGTGACTTAGGAGTGTGATCGGATGTGATTTTGGAGGTCCGGTGTAGAATTAGGCTTAAATTGACGAAGTTAGTATTTTGGCGAATTCCGGTTGATAGGTGAGATTTTGATTCGAGGATCGGAATGGAATTCCGAGAGTTGCTTTAGCTTCGTTAGGTGATTTGGGATGTGTGTGCAAAATTTCAGGTTATTCGGAGGTGATTTGGTTGGGTTTTTGATCAAATGCGTGTTTCGGAATTTTTAGAAGAACTTAGGCTTGAATCCGATGTAAATTTGGTGTTTTGATATTAGTTTTGGTGTTTTGAGAGTGCAACTAAGTTTGAATGATCATATGTGACGTGTTAGTATGTT